>NC_064818.1:82726222-82864675 GCF_023721935.1 Panthera uncia | reverse complement strand
CACACTCACTCTCAGGCACACTCACACACACGCTCAAGCACACTCACACACTCAAGCACACTCATGCTTGCGCACACACTTGCTCTCAAGCACTCACACACACGCTCAAGCACGTGCACACTCACTCAAGCACACCCATGCTCACTCTCAGGCACACTCACTCTCACTTTCAAGCACACTCGCACACGCACACACTCATTCTTAGGCACACTTGCTCTCAAGCACACACATACACACACTCTCAGGCACACTCACACACTCACTCAAGCACACCCATGCTCACTCTCAGGCACAGTCACTCTCACTCTCAAGCACACTCGCACATGCACACTCACACACATTATCAAGCACACACACACTCTCAAGCATACGCACTCTCAAGCACACTCACACACTCACACATCGACATCAGTAACCGCCCACTCGGGCAAAGCAGTCCGCGTCGGCAGCGTCTCCCGTGGGTCTCACACCCCGGCGGCCGCAGGGGCTCACCAGGGAGATGCTGTGCGTGGCTCCACACCGCCCCACTGGAGCCAACGTCCCAACGAGGAGAGTCAAACGACTTCCGGGTTTCCCAGTGCACAAAAAAGTCACGCTCACACAACACCGCAGGCTAAGAAGTGCTCAACAGCAGTTCATCTAAGAATACGACGCACGTACCTGAACGAAAAAATGCTAACCGTCCTCCAAGCTTTCTGGGAGTCACAATCACTGGTCAGAATAACAAATATAATGATCATCAAAGGTTGGAAACATTGAGAGAACTACGAAAATGTGACAGAGAGGCACGAAGGGAGCAAACACTGTTGGAAAGGGGCCACCCACAGACACTGGACACAGAGCTGCCACAGACCCTCAGTTTGTCCAACACGTGGCATCTGTGGAGTGTGACAAAGCGACGTGCAGGAGAGCCAGGTGTGCCTGTGAGTGCTTACTGCCTTTCCTGGGGATGATTCTGCAGTGATGGCCCCTCGCCTTGGGTGCCGCCCAGGGTGAAGGCCTAAACTCTGCACCTGCCACAGAAGGAGGCTGAGCACACATGTGTTCTGGAGGACGGGACACCTGCCTCTGATGAGAGCAAGCAGAGGAGGAAGAACGCACACAGGAGAAGCCGTGGCCTGGGGACGCCCAGGTCCCCTTAGAGGGAGCCCCCACATCTATCAGGAGGAAAGCTTAAGTGAGCACCAAGCAGGTTGTCTTTTCTTCAATGTCATCTGTAAATCACTCATCCTGAATGACGTCACCACCGTGTCCTTTAACCAAACATGCCACAACGTCTTCATATTCTACTGGGTGGGGAAGAAGTCAGCCTCTCCACTAAACTGATGATGCTTTCCACATGGTTACTGGAAACAGCACTCTTATGCACACACACACACACACACACACACACATGCACACACCCCTCCTGTGCCTGACACATAGGACAGACTGGAGAAGGTATTAATTGGCTGACATCACATGAAATCACCAAGCTGACTCTAGAACGGAACAGTTAAAGACATTTCTGCTGAGCAATGCTATTTCTCACCGCTTCCTCCTGCACGGCTGGGATGGAGAAGCCATCTGACTGCCGATACCACGTTCGTCGGAGTCACTGCCTTGCATCTTTGGATTTCATAAAATCAATCCCCGTCCCGCGGGCCTCGCTGCTCATTAAACCCACATCTCGTTCTGAAGTGTGGCGGCTCTTGGTGAAGGCGACGCCGACGTTCAAGAGCCGCAGTCGGTTAGGAAAAGGGGCCTCGGAGCTCAAGGCAAGCAGTCTAGGCTGCCACACTGGCCCGGTGCCAGGCAGAACCCTCTGGCACTGCACTCCACGGGGAGGAAGCAAGAGCATGGAGCTTTCCTTTCGGGGGCAAATCTTGACACCGCTCGCCTCTTGATACTGAAAAGCGGCCAGCTGAGCAAGGTCAGGACGCACTGGTGTCCCTCAGTAGCTGCAGAGAATAGATGCTGCAAGGAGCATCCCTTAAATGACTGGAGTGGGTCCAGCAGGGGGATGCGGGGAACAGGTACGGGAAGGTGCCGTGAGTGCAGGACCGCAGGGCAAGGCCTCCGTGCCCATGCCCGCTCGCCCCACTGTAATCCTGTTCGCTCCTCCAGCAAGAGGCCAGACACATGGACAGCGGACGTCCTGCGGGCAGACAGATATACGTGATTGTTAACAACGGGCACCATGGCCAAGAGGGAAAAGCGGGAACCTGGCCCCGTGCTGCTCTCCGAGCAGGGCTAGAACACAGAACGTGGAAACCTTCACTGATGTGGACCACAACCGCCCTGGGGATGGACCGCGGATGTTCTCCTGATTCAGAGAATCCGCCAGGATGAAGAGAGCTGTGCTCCTTGACAAGATTCCAGAGCCAACAGGTGGAGACTACCTGGTCTGTGAACAAGCCCCAGGAGCATGATCGGTCCCTGAGCAACTGACACTTGTCATGCCCAAGGCGGAGTCTGACAAGTGTGTCCTGGGCCAGTGAACTGGGACAACGGGATGGACTCCCGGCTGCTGCCTGCTCTTACTGACCCAAAAGGGGACTCGGATGACCAGCTTCCCAGGGCTTTTGTCCCAGGGTTTGTTTTTTGGTTTGTTTGTTTTTTTTGTAATATTCTTTCATCAGTTTTATTGAAGCATGATTTACATACAATTAAAGTCACCCATTTTAAGTGTGCAATTCAGCAAGTTTTGACAAGTGCATAGATTTTTTTTTTAACAACCTCCACAGTCTCGACACAAAACAACCCCTTCCCCACAAATACTTTCCTTGTCTCTTTGCAATCAAGCTGCTTCCCTAACGGTACCCCCAGGCAACCACTATAATTTTGGGGGTCTGTAATAATCCGGTATGGAGTATCTGTGCCTGGTTCGTTTTTCCGCTCAGCACACAGCTCACCCACGTGGACATGCTTTCGCTGGCTGTCCCTTTTACTGCCGAAGAGCATTGCCCCAGATGGATACTCCACGGCTCGTCTATCCTGCCGCAGGTGGACACGCTGGGGTTCCTTCCGGGTGGGACTATTATAAAAATTTCCTCTGTGAACACTTGTGTACAAGTCTTTGCACGGACACGGGTTTTCACTGGTCTTGAGCAAATACTGAGAAGTGGGATTGCTGGGGTGTATGTTGAGTGTGTATTTAACTTTATTAAATAAAAGCTACTAAACTTTTTTCTGAAGTCCTGTATCATCTTACATTTCCACCAGAAACACACGAGAGTTCTGTTTATTTCACGTCCTACCAACACGTGATGCTGTGTTTACCACTGCAACCATTCTAAAGGGTGTGAAAAGGGATCTCATTGTGATTTTAGTTTTCCCTTCCCTAAGGAAATATTAATATTAGCATTTTTCCTGGGCTTGGTGTCCATTTGCATATCTCCTTTGATAAAGGGTATGTTCTACTGTTTGCCCTTCACTTATCAGGTTCTCTGTCTTACTATTGAGTTGTAAGACTTCTTTATATATTGTTGATACACCTTTATCAGATATGTTTCGCAAATGCTTTCTTCCTGTACGTGGCTCACCTTTTTATTTTCTTTGTGACATCTTTTGAAAAGCAATTTTTAAAAATGTTCCTGAAGTCAAATTTATGTATTTTTATTCTTTTGTTTGTCCTTTCTTTGTCCTAAGAAATAAACCTTTGTCTACTCGCAAGGTCACACAAAATTATCACCAACGCTTTCTTAAGAACTTTTATACTTTTAATTTTTACATGGAGGCCTCTTACACACACATATACACAGTCTAGCACCATCTGCTGAAAATCAATTAACCAAATACGTGAGTATCTGTGTGCAACCACACACACATTCTGTCCCTTTGATGTTTGCGTCTGTCTGTAGGCCAGCACCACACTTGACCTCTGTAGATGCACATAGTAAACTTGAAATCAGATAGTATGATTCCTCTAACTTTCACTTTTCTCTAAAGTTTTTGGAAGTCCTCCGAATTTCCACATAAATTTTAGGAAATGAATCCTGCAAGGATTTTAATTGAGTTTGTATAAATCTATAGATCAATTTAGGAAAGAGGGACATCTCAGCAATATTGAACTTTCTGTGATATGAACATGGGATCAATTCTCCACTTCTGTAGGTCTTTTTTAATTTCTATGAGGAGTATTTTATTGTTGTCAGCCTACAAATCATGCATATATGTTCTTCAATCCATTCTAAGGAATTTCATATTTGAGGGTACATGGGTGGATAAGCAGGCATTTAACATAAACATCTTTTTTATGTACTTTATTTCATTTTTGGATTGTCCAGAAAATAGTATCCTTAATGTTTAATTTATAATTGTTTATTCATCAAAAATAAAAATGCAATTAATTTTTTGTACATGGGCCCAGCATCCTGTGACCTTTTTAAATTTACTCATTAATGTTAGTAGCTTTTTTTTTTGTAGATGCACTAAGATTTCTTTTTAAAAATCATGTATTCTGTGAATAAAGGGAGTTTTATTCCTTGGTTTCCAATGTAAATGATTTTTGTACTTACTTCTTTATCTTTCCCCATTACACTAGCAATTGGGGGTGGTGGTGGGAATCAGTCTTTTACCATGAAGGGTGATACTGGCTGTTGGTTTTTCTAGACACTGTCAATTGGGTCAAAGAAGGTCCCTTCTATCTCTAGACTTCTAGGAGTTTTTATCATGATGGAGGTTGAATTTTGTCAAACGCGTTTTCTGCATCTTTTAAAATGACCATATGGTTTTCATTTTTACTCTATAACTATCGTGAATTATCTTAATTTTTCAACATTAAACCATCCTTAAATTCATGGAATGAAATTCACTTGATCAGGCTGAAATATCTTTTGCTATAAGGCAGGCTTCAACATGCTATCGTTTGGTTGAGGATTTTTACGTACATGTTCGTGAGAAAGACTGGTAGTTTTACTTTCTTACAAGAAAGTATGACTTATAAGAAAGTAAAACCACATGCCAATCTTCTTCATGAACATATATTATTCTGATTTTGGTATCAGGGTAATAATACCAGCTTCATAAATTGAGTTGGAATGTATTTCTTCATGTTATTGTTTATTTCTTTTGTGATATCCTTCTTGATAAACACACACAAAGAGAATGTTGTTTTAAATTCTAAAAATTTGAGTATTTTCCCAGCTGTATTTCAGTTATTGATTACTTGTATAATTTGCTTGTGCTAGAAAACATCTTATTTGCTTTTTCAGTCCTCTAAAATGTATTGAGAACTTTGTGGCCCAGGTATGGTTATTCTTCAGTAGGGTACTGGCCCCAGTACTGGCTCACTAGAGTTAACTGCACACCTCTCTTCCCAACACGGCATTAAACGACATTGTGTTGGTAGCTCAAAATCAGCCACAGTGGGAGTATTTACACCACGGAAATTGGCCAGCCCTAGACATCAGGGCTTCGGAGAGCCAGCTATCAAACAGGTATCACCACACTACCGTCTGTCTTCTTGAACAGTCCGTGTGCCTTAACTAGCTCTGCGTCTATCTGCACGAACATGAACATAAACACGATCCCCTGGCATCTCTGACTCTCGTTCACCACCACAGGGTTCACTCTACGTAGCTTTCCCCTACTTACCGTTGAGAAACTTGGCTGCTTTTATCTACAGTTTATTTACTCATTTATTCAACCCTAGCACACATGTGAACTAGCTTGGACCTGCTAAATCATACCCATACGAGAAAGAAATGTGGCCGCCAGAGAACAGTGCTTACATGCAGTTCTTTCCATCTTCAGACTTAACAGTATTCAGAGCAAACACCAAAATTATTGAGTTCCTTCTCTCCCCTCCCCCCTCAATGTGGATACGCCACATGTTAATAACACAGTTAGATACATCCTTCACAGTCTGTGTTCTGTCCTGGGGTCCCCAATATCTGTCTTAATCACCTAACTTTGCACACAGTGAAGTTCAGTGTTTGTGGTGCACCTTCTACGGGTTGTGAAATTCATCCAGGATATTTACCATTTCTGACGTTCCTCATTCTTTTTGAAAGACCCAATTTTCTATCTAGTGGTGTTTCCTTTCAGACTGAATAACTTAGGTCAGCATTTCTTACAGCCAAGGTCTCCTGGCAGCAAATTCTTTTAGTTCCCTTTATTGGAAAATGTCTTTATTTTACCTTAATTTTGAAGAATGTTTTCACTGAACAATGTTTGAAGAATAGAACACTGAATAGAGTTTATTTTTTGCCTTCAGCACTTTATAAACGTTGGCTTTGTTTTCTTGTCTCACTTCGTTTCTGATGAGATGCCAGCCATTAATTGCATCATAGCTCCTTTGTAAAGTAACATGCAATTTTTCTCTCCTCGCTTTCAAGATTTGTTCTTTATCTTTGGTTTCAACAGTTTGATAATGATGTGCTCCAGCAGCGACTTCTGTGTTTTTTCTTCCTATTCCTTTAGAATGTTTCCGTTTTATGTCAGATGTAGAATATCTGGACAGTACATCTTCAACTATTTCTTGAATATTTGTACCTCATTCTCTCTTGTCCGTCCTTCTGGCAATCAATTCTATGTAGGTGGAAACCTTTGCTTTAATCTAAGAAGGCACCCAGGCTTCATTCTTTAAAAAGACAAAAAACCGCTTGCTCTTCGATAATTTCTGTTGATGTCTTCAAGTTCACCTGCTCCAGACTGTCTTGTCCATTGGGCTGCTCCACTCATCTCCTGAATATTTCATTCAACTATAGACTTTCTGGCTCTCTGCAGAGCTTTTCTTTAAACAAAGTCAGACTTCGGGGCTCCTGGGTGGCTCAGTTGGTTAAGTGTCCGACTTCGGCTCAGGTCACGATCTCACAGCTTGTTGAGTTTGAGCCCGGCGTTGGGCTCTGTGCTGGCAGTTCAGAGCCTGGAGCCTGTTTCGGATTCTGTGTCTCCACCTCTCTCTGTCCCTCCCATGCTCATGCTCTGTCTCCCTCTGTCTCTCAATAATGAAGAAACTTAAAAAAAATTTTTTTAAACAGAGTTATACTTCAAGTTTTAAAATAAATGATAATGAAAGAAGTCTCCATTTGGAGAGGAGCACACTTTTGTGAGCTCTATTTCCAGGAGCCCTGGCTACCAGATCCGCACCATGAAGATCCAAGAAAAATCCTACTGCCTCCCACAGGGGACAGGAAAAACTGTTTGGAAGTATGGCCAGAACATTCCATTCTCCTTAAGGGCCCTGCCTCAACGAAAACTGCTTAACCTGAGCCTAACCTAATTCCACCAAAGCCTAACCAACCTGGAGAAGGAAAGTTCCCAACTCGGGGCTGGGCCCAATCACAGAACTACAGAACACCTCCCTCCCCCAGCCTCAACACCACATCAACAGCCCTCCTCTGTAACACAAGGGTTACACCGAAAGGATATGAAAGCCCGAGACCATGCTTTAAAAATCCCCAGGACAACCCAAAGACAGCAAGAAACAAGAACAAGGATACCAAGGGAAATCTGGCCTCTGATACGCTGTGTGTCACATGCTTCCTCAATTCCCTTCACCCAGTACATTGTGCTTGGCTTTCGAAAAACACTACAAGGCATATCACAAGGCAAAATACACAAACAGAAGAGACAAACCAAGCATCAGAACCAGATGTGGGTGTGGCAGATATTTGGGGATTATCAGACTAGAAACTTCAAATAACTATCATTACTTTGCTAAGAGTGCTAATGAAAACCGGGCAGCATGCAGAAGCAGAGAGGTGACAGAAGCAGAGTGGATATCCTAAACTGTAGGAAAGCATCAACAGGAGATGTGGGAAATAAAAAAGACCATAAAAGAACTGAATAATGTCTTTGATGGGCTCAGCAGACTGGACACAGCAGAGGAAAGAATCGGTGAGTTTAAAGATCTGTCAAGGGAAACTTCTAGAGCTGAGAGGCAGAGAGAAAACAGAATGAAAAAGATGAAAGAGAACGTCCAAGAAGTATGAGATAACTACACAAGGGGTAACATTTTTGTGATGAGGACACATGAATACAAAGAAAGAATACAACCCATGTTTGAAGTTACAATGGCCGAGCGTTTTCCAAAGTCAATGACAGACACCAAACCACTGATCTGAGAATCTCGGAGAACACCAGCCATATGATAAATACCCAAAATAGACACCTTTGTATATCGTACTCAAACGTCAGAAAATCAAAGACTAAGAGGAAATCCTGAAAGAAGTGGGGAGGGAGAAGGGAGACATATCCCACCTGCAGAGGAACAAGGGTAAGAATTACACTGGACTTATCCTCAGGAACAATGAAAAAAATGAGATTGCAAGGGAATATTTACTGTTGAAGAAATAAAACCAACAATGTAGAATTCTGTAGCCAGCAAAATTTCCTTCAAAAGTGAAGGAGAATAAAGAGTTTCTCAGACAAACAAAAATTGATGGAATTTGTGGCCAGTTACCTGCCTTGCAGGAAACATTAAAAGAAGTTCTTTCGGGGCACCTGGGTGGCTCAGTCGGTTAAGCGTCTGACTTCAGCTCAGGTCATGATCTCACAATTCGTGAGTTCGGCCCCGCGTTGGGCTCTGTGTTGACGGCTTGGAGCCTGGATCCTGCTTCGGATTCCGTGTCCCCCTCTCTCTCCGCCCCACCCCTGCTTGTGCTCTGTCTCACTCTGTCTTTCAAATATGAATAAACGTTAAATAATTGTTTTAAAAAGAAGCTCTTTCAAGAGAAACCAAATTATATAGGTCAGAAACTCAGATCTACTCAAAGAAAGGAAGAGCGTTATAGAAAAATAAATGAAGGTAAAATTAAAACGTGCTTTACTTTATTTGGGATAATTATTATATAGTTTTGGCATCTTGCATGCCAGAGTCTATTATTTTGTTTTCCTGTCCCTTGAGAACATATTCCATTTTCTTATTTTATTCACATGTCATGTAATTTTGGATTGCATTTTGGAAATCACAAGTGATTTTGAGATCCCAGAACCTGTGATTTTCTGTAAAAACCATGGTTTTCTTTTTCTCAGCAGGTCATTTCCTTGGCTGGGTTTGAACTGCAAAGTCTCTCCTGGGAGGCAGCTCGGCTCATGCACGTTGACTTTAGCTGAGCTATGCTGAGTCTGTTCTGCACCTGTGTGCT
The DNA here is from genome assembly GCF_023721935.1 of Panthera uncia. Lineage (NCBI taxonomy): Eukaryota > Metazoa > Chordata > Mammalia > Carnivora > Felidae > Panthera > Panthera uncia. The sequence continues at coordinate 82,855,601 of NC_064818.1, read as the reverse complement.
TCCAGGCTCAATAAGAGATGGCGGTAGACTTGGGGGCCCCTCCCCTGGCTTTTCCCTGTGATGGTTCCCCTATCCCTGCAGTGTTTGTAATTCGGTTTTCTAGGTAAGACAGTGCGGCCATTTCACCTGTGTGCTGGCTGCACTGAGCACAGGCTAAGCCTCGGTGACAGAGACGTGCTCGTATGATCTCACGTCTCTACTCCTGATGCAAGGGTCCACCCCTTGAGACTCTATTAAATTCTGTCCGCTTCCCAGCACATTCAGGAATAACCTTCTTTGTATTGTTTTCTGGATTACAGTTGTTCTCTGGAGGGGAACGCTGTCTGCTAGGTTCTTAGTCTATCATGCTGAGGAACAGAAGCCCACCTTCATTTTCAACAGATGTTTTCATTGGGTGTAAAATTCTCAGTGGAGACTTTTCTTTCAGTATTTAAAGGTATCACTCCATTTTCTCCCGGCTTACCACATTTCTGATGCAAAATGTATTACCACTCTTGTCTTTGTACTTTGTATGTAATTATGTAATATGTACCTGTATTTCTCTTACATAAACTGCTTTAAAGATTTGTTCTTTTCAGCGATTTGCGACTTGGAGTGATTTCATGTTTCTTCTGCTGGAGACCTGATGAGCTTCCAGAATCTGTGAATTTATAGTTTTCATCAAATTTCAAAATTTTTTCAGCTACTATGTCTCCAAATAATTTTTCTTCCACCTTTGCTCTCTGTTCTGTGTGTACAGGATTCAAATTACACTAATTTAGACCACTTGACATTCTCTCACAGGTTCTCATGCTCCATTCTTTCTCCTCTCTCTATGCTTCATTTTGTGCAATTTCTATGGCTACATCTTCAAGCTCACTAATGTGTGTGTGTGTGTGTGTGTGTGTGTGTGTGTGTGTGCGTGCACTGTTTTAATCCCCTTATCTGCTAATTCCATAATCTCTGTCATTTCTGGGAACGTTTCTATCAACAGAGTCCCCCCCCCCCCCGCCCCGTTATGGGTTTTATCTGCGTGCTTATTTGTGTAACTGGTATTTTGGTTGGATAACAGGCATCGTGAATTTTAATGTCATCGGTGCTATCCTGCTTTAAGGAGTGTTAAATTTTGGTCTGGAACACAGTGATATACTTGAAATCAGAGTGATTATTTTTGAGGATATTTTTAAGCTTTTTTGCATAAAGTCCCGAGCAGTCTTTCATCCAGAGCTAACTTATCTTAACTTCTAAGGCAACACCTTCTGGGGACTCTACCCAATGACCCACACTAGCAGGTCTCTCTAATCTTGTTGGCGGGAATATGAAATTTCCCGTATCTGTGTGAGTTCCGGGAACTGCTCATCCTAATGCTTTGCACCAATTCTTCCCCAGCTTGTGGCAATGCACCCCCCCCCCCAACAGTCGCATATGAACACTGAGGCAAAGACCCCAGAGGACCCCTGCAGGTTCAGGCGCTCTGAGCTGCTGGTCCGCAAACCCTGGTGGCCTCTGCTTCACAGACCTTCAGGTTCTGCCTCCTCACCTCAGCAAGGCTGCTGAGCTCTGCCTAGCGTACCCTCTTCTGTGCCACCGCCCGGAAACGCCGAAGCAGTAAGCTATGGAATGATATGGCTAACTGTTCATTTCCCTTCCTTCGGGTATTATTTTGGCCCTGTGCTATTTATTGTTTAAAGCTCAACATCATTGTTTTGCCTATCTTTTATCATTTTCTCTTCATTCAGGGCGGGAAGAAGAGGTCCTTGGTAGGCTTGTTTCCCACAATGGGACAAATTAGCAATTCTGCAAATGCTTTCTGTATTCGTAGGACTGAGCAAGTTGGGAAACGCCATGATGATGCGTGGTGCTAAGTTTCTCTCTGTTGGCAAAGGAAGACACAGATATGAAATACAGGAGGCTGAGAAGAATCCCATTGTGCCTGAATGGAGCTGGAGGTCTCCTGGTTTTAGAGACGAAGAAGTAGATACAAGAAGAAACAGACGGAAGATTGACAAGAGACAGGTGTATGTTTCTTTGCTTTGTTGGTTGACTCAGATCAGTGACACCCCATTAGCCCATGTAGCATATAGATCTCGGTTTCTTTAAAAAATTTTTTTAATGTTTATTTATTTTTGAGAAAGAGAGAGAGACAGAGCATGAGTGGGGGAGGGACAGAGAGAGACAGAGACACAGAATCAGAAGCGGGCTCCAGGCTCTGAGCCGTCAGCACAGAGCCCGACACGGGGCTCAAACTCACAAACCATGAGATCATGACCTGAGCCAAAGCCGGTCGCTCAACCGGCTAGATCTTGGTTTCTAAATACAGTTTCCCACTAACAGGACAAGTAGGTTCAATAAGTAACTGATTCCTAGGCTGGGCCATGGAAAATATAAGCTAAGCCTGCAACATATTTTTGTGCAAATAAATACACAAATAAATAAATAATGGTCAAAAAGTACTGAGAACCTGTCAGCACATGGAGGAAAGCAGCTTAAGGGGCTCCTGGTGAGTAAGTGTGAGGCCTCAAAATCAATAATAATATTAAAGTATTGCAAGCCATTTAATTTTTTAAGTATGTATTAAAACACATTATTATCCTGTCAGTACTATGGCAATAAATATTCTGTTAATCTCATTATGTAAGTATGACTCTTAATAAAGTAAGGAGAGAGAGAAGAGAGATTAATAACGTATACAGGACAAAGTAAAAATTAGTGAATCTGGGAGTTCCTTTAAAAATTAGTGAGATGGGAGTGCTTTGTACTACTCTTGCAACTATCTTCTAAATTTGAAATTACTTCAAAATTGTAAGTTAAAACCATTTAGATCATTACGATGAAGTCCTAGGAGGTAAACCGACTGAAGGGTCTCAACCTGGAGGCATTTTGGTACAGGGTTGCAGTGGGGCTGGAACCCCGGGTCTTTCGTTCCTCAAAGGTCTCCTCTCTCCCGCAAGGGCAGCCCCTGGTCCTCGGGGCACCAGGGACACTGGGGCCTGGGCAGAATGCCGTCACTTCTCAGAAGGGGGTCGACCAGCAGCTCCCAGGCCCAGGGCCCACGGCCCACGGTGCAAAACGGAAGCGTGAAAGTCACATGGGACTGAGCCTCCACAGGCGCTCCCTGCGATGTCAGAAATGTCATGGGGAGGCGTGGGGTATGTCTCTGTGGCAAATCGATTCGGAGTTTTCCAGATGCTGTGTAACCAGTTCTTTGTAAGGACATCTTGCCGTTTCATGTCTAGCTGTGCCTCCTGAAGCCTTCTTCCCCCTCGCAGGCTCAGGAGTGTTTATGAGGTTCTGTAATCAAACCTATGTTTTATGCACAACACCTCGGCTACACTTTCCGTCATCCCAAAGCTTATTTAAATATAGGACTATCTGTATCAATTGCCAAAGGACTTCTTTTAAATACAGCTCTTTGATATTTCCAAACTCCAGCTGAACTCGGTGTCAGGAAAGGAAACCACAGCCCGCAGAAATGACAATATCTGCTTTGATTGTGAGCCCTCCGTGAAAACCCGGCAAGCGTCTCATTTATAAAAGGATCAGGTGAGTTGGCATCTGAGTGTTCACACCTGCAAGAAGGGACCAGAGCACGTCGGGTTCCATCCACCTGTGGCTTGGAGCACAGGAGTGGGTACACTCTGGTTTGGAGCACAGGACAGGCCCCGTGAGGCAGGGAATCTGTCAGTCTTCGAAGTGCCCGCCAAGGCTTGGGAGACACAGACACAAAGATATTCCACTGCATTCTGGAGACAACCTGATCCTTCTAGAAAGTCCATGGCTGTGAACTGTGTGAGGACGGGACCAAATGGAGTCTGGCAATGTGACGACGCCTCGTGAGTACTAGGAAAAGTTATAGGAAGCAGCCGGTGTGGATGAAAGCTGAGAGCAGGTGGGGTCCCGGGGGGGGGGGGGGCGGTGTCCTGCTGCACTGTAGCACTGTACTTACTGTTCCCGTCTGGGCCTCACCTGTCATAGCATCCTCCATCATAGAACAACCAGAGGCACCTTCTCATTTCCAGCACCCCCAGGGCAGGGCGACTGCACTAATGGAGAACTATGGCTTCTGAGTGATTTCAGACCTGCAGTGACATTTCTGACCCGCCCATGACAGCAGAATTTCCCTCCACCTGGACGCTGGCTGCACACACCTGGCCATCCCAGGGGATGTTCCAGTCCCTGCCTACATGTCTGTCAGGGGAAGAGGGAGGTTTTTCTGAAGGATCTGTGCTGACTCTTCTTTTGGGTTTGAGTGAAGAGGGTTGAGCAGATTTTCCTAGAGGCATCGGACCGCAGAGGGGCAGAAATACAGATGTGAACTCTAGGGCCACAGTCCTTCACCGTGACCCAGCGCTCATCCACTTCTGGGTGAAGAACGTCCAGGGGTGCCCGGGGGGCTCAGTCGGTTAAGCATCTGCCTTCGGTTCAGGTCATGATCTCACCCTTTGTGAGTTCAAGCCCTACCTCAGGATCTCTGCTGTCAGTGCAGAGCCTGCTTGGGATCCTCTGCCCTCCTCTCTCTGCCCCTCCCCTGCCTGCATGTTCTCTTTCTCTCTCAAAAATAAATTTTCAAAAAAAGTTTAAAAATTAAAAAAAAAAAAAAGAAGAGGGACGTCTGGGTGGCTCCGTCAGTTAAGCATCCGACCTCGGCTCCGGTCATAATCTCACGGCTTGTGAGTTCGAGCCCCACGTCGGGCTCTGTGCTGACAGCTCGGAGACCAGAGCCTCCTCAGATTCTATGTCTTTCTCTCTCTCTCTCTCTGCCCCTCCCCTGCTCACACTCTGTCTCTCTCTGCCTCTCAAAAATAAATAAACATTAAACAAAAATTAAAAAATAAAAAAAATGACCAAACCCATGACCACAGCCCCATTGGCTCCGCGAGCCAACAACACTGAGCCCTGGATATAGGAAGTGCATCTACAGCGGGGGACCTTGGGCTTCAGGGGGACAGAGCAGCGAGGACAAGGTGTCCAAGGGCAGGGATCCCAGACCGAGCATGGCAGGTGGTCACACAGTCCCGGACGAGGAAACTCAGGAGCTCCAGAACAATATTTCAGAAGGAGGTAAGAAGACTTAGTCTCACAGAACAGTTCCCCAGAAAAACCCAGGCCCCTCCAAATCACCACAGAGAGTCCAGGCCCAGCAGGTCTCCATTAGCTGCGTGACGAAGGACATCTTGGGCCACCTCAGAGGGACACGTCTGGATCCAGGAGGCTCGCCAGTGTGCATCTCACCATGGGGACGTCTCGGAGGGGACACCTCTGCGCACAGCTCCAGAGGCTGCTCAGGGACTTACAGGAAGCCAGGGCTGTGTGAGAGCTCTGGAACATTCCACACACAGAAGAGAAGGTGCTGTGTCCGGCCAGGGAGCGGAGTCGCTTTGTCAGGGGAGTGGGAATCATGCCACAGACGAGCACCGCTGATGTGCCGGGAGACAAGGGGCGGAGAGAGGAAGGAGCAGGCAGGAAATAAACATAAGATGAACTACGCAGTCACCCAGTGGGTTACTACACCCCCCCAGGAGAGGCCGGTGCAGCGGCTGCACGGGGGGAATTTCCCAAGGAGCCACCACGCGTCATCGCGGCCCACACGACCACTGGTTTGTCACTAACCCAGAGGGCCCCCTGCCACAGCCAGCAGCAAGGACATGGTCTTGCTTTAGGAAAAAAGGAGCCTCGCGGACACTGTCCAGAGCCTAGACCGGAGCTGGCAGGCTCTGCAAAGTCCCCAGTGACCACCAAATTGTCCTCGTCACAAACACCATGGAAAAGAGTGTGTGTTCTGGGCACGGCCAGCGCAGGCTCGGATCCCACGGTGTCAGTGAGAATCAGGACACTCACAGCAAACACTGGGGTGTCTCCATCCACCCTTACTGTCCCAAACCACGGTGAGTGCGAGTGTGCAGTTGTGTGCCCGCACACCTTTAGCTACAAATGTATATACACACATACGCCTGTGTGTATATGTGATATGGGCCGTATAAATATGCAGATATTATAGATGCATATAAATATGTGTGTATATTATGTATGCACAAACATATAAATATATAGAGATTATGTATAAGATTACATATAAGTTTATATGTAAGTTTATATGTGTGTATACAGTCCATACATAGATGTAAATATGTATGTAATACATAAACATACATAGATATAAAACTATATAGGTATGTGTATATATATAATGCCTTTATGCACATTTTATTTTAAGTTTATGTATCTATTTTGAGAGAGCGTGCGCACATGCACATGATTGGGGGAGGAGCAGAGAGAGAGAGAGAGAGGGAGGGAGGGAAAGACAGAATCCCAAGCAGGCTCCACGCTGTCAGCATGAAGCCCGACATGGGGCTCGATCTCATAAACTGTGAGATCATGACCTGAGCAGAAATCAAGAGTCCAATGTTTAACCCACTGAGTCACCCAGGCGCTCCTTTATGTACATTTTAAATTAATGGTAATGGCTCATCTTTCCAAATCATCATGAGCTAGAGACGAAATCTCTTTGCTAATGTGGCACAACTGCCCAGCGGCCCTTCAGGTCCCCAGTCTGCAGGAAGGGGGCAGAGGTGGCCATCTAGAAGTAGTTTGGGGTGCATCGCTGATGGCTTTTCTCCCCTGGACTGATGGTGCCCACGAGCAGACGAAGGGCAGAGAACACCGCCACCCTCTCCCTCCCAGTGGAAGGATGGGCCACAGCACGAGTTCACACAAACAGGCCAATTGAAGTGATTTGCTCCATTGCTCAAATGTTTCACTGAAATTCTTTTGTGGCAATTCAATTGATTCAGGAAAAATCCACACTTGGCTTTGTTTGTCCCTGGAGAATAAATGACCTTGTCCCGCTCCCGACCTCACCAACAGCCAGAAGAGAAATATGACGGGAGCGGTTGGCAGCCAGGAGGTGGTGACCGCGACTCTGCAGCAAACCCCACTGCGTGGGTCTCAACCTCCTGCTGCAATAACTCTGTTTCATAAATATTTAATATTTCAGCTATGTTTTCTTAAACCAAAAGTTGACCCTTTTTCAAAGTAATCATATAAGTGATCAGTATTTGCACTGCCTGAGGAAATAGGAAATTTGCATCTGGCATGTCTGAGCCAAAATTAAACATTTATACATGTTGTTCACATTGCTTGTCGTTAGACCTAACTTGCCACCGCTCTCTGCGTTCGGTTCCCTGCTAGAAAAATGTTTCCTCTTTGAAACAAAATCACCCATGAAAATTATACTTGTTCTGGGAATGGTAGTGTGCCCCTCTAAGATTTTCTAAATGGTCTTTTCAAGGAGGAAAAAGTTTGCTGGGAAAATGCACTTGACCTCACTTGGAGAACTCCAGATCCAAGGGCTCCATTCCAATTATCATGCTCCAGTAGGGTTTGTTTGCATGTTTTGTTTTTTGCATAATTCAGTTCTTAAATAACAACTTTGCCTCCAGACTATTATTCCTCCCTTGACTAACATCCAAGGGGGAGGGAGAGGCAGACAGTGGGACAAAGAGATGGTGAAGAATAGAGGATGGCCGATAGAAATAAGGATAAAGAGAATTCAAAGGGTTTCCAAAGCCATAGGCTTGGATTTGAATGGTCTTTCAAAGGCTGGAAAAGGAACTCCTTGGGTCTTTTTCAGCCTAAGACTTAAGTAAAATCTTTAACAAAGGAACGTGACCCGCGTCCAGGAACTTAGAACGGTCCCTTCCTTGGATCTTCCTGTCCACACTCAGAGTTTCTGTTTCCAGGACACTGGGTTTGATTTCGCCCATTCCGTGTGGCCGCTAGCCTCCTCCCAGTGAGGTCCTGAACGGCAGGTCTCCGTGTGAGGTCCTTGGGAAATGTTCTGATTGGCCGTTCATTTTGCCTGTGTTGTATTTTCAACCATCATTTTTTTTAAAAAATTACTTAGATGTGCAAAACAAATATCAGTGTGAACATAATGAGTTATGATAAAGCGAACAACGTGTAAGCACCGAGTCATTAAACAGAACATTGTCAAGATCCCAGAAACCTCTTGAACACCCTTTCAGGCTCGGCCCCTCCTTCCTTCCCCTGTATCAATAGTCTATACCTGATTTGCTTGGTAACCAGTTCCTAGCTTTTCCTATATCAGCACCGCATAGTTATTCACTGGTGAATACTAAGCTTAGGCTCACATTATTTTCTTCTTCATATAAATGAAGCCATCCCCTAAGGAAGCTTCCATGTCCAGCTTCTTGCACACAACACACCACACTGGTGAGACTCGGTCACACTGACGGGTAGAGCTGTGCTGTCTTCCAACTTTTGGTTATTGCAAATGACCGAAGGGCTGAGCAGTCTTAAATATATTTGCAAGCGCATTAGGGCATGAGCTGCCTTTGGGTATTTACCTAAGGGTGCAACCACTAGAGCCTGTGGGCGTTCATCTCACTCACAGCCGCTGAATGGTTTTCCGCGGCATTGTTCCCATTGACGTTCATATCCGCGAGTATATTAGCACCCCCACTGCGTCATCTCCTTGTCAACACTAAGTATTTCTAGTTTTACATTTTAGCCATTGGCTATCAGTATCCCATTGTGGTTTTAATTAGTATGAGCATAACAGCAAACATTTTTTGTAAACAGCATTCTTGCCTTATTTTATAGCGAGAGCCAACTCTGCAGGACAGCTTTGTTGTCAATCAAGTGAGGACAAAGCTTATCTTTATTTCTGGTTCCTATTCTGTACCATTTGTTGTATGCCCATCCTTGTGTAAATATAACCAGGACCTGATTACTGTGGTCTTGATATCTGGGAAAGCAGGGTTTCTACCTCGTCCCTCATTGTCAACTAATCTTCGACAAAGCAGAAGAGAATATCCAATGGAAAAAAGACAGTCTCTTCAGCAAATGGGGTTGGGAAAACTGGACAGCAACATGCAGAAGAATGAAATTGGACCACTTTACCCCATACACAAAAATAAACTCAAAACGGATGAAAGACCTAAGTGTAAGGCAGGAAACCATTAAAATCCTAGAGAAGAAAACTAGAAACAACCTCTTTGACCTCAGCTGCAGCAACTTCTTACTTGACACATCTCCGAAGGCAGGGAAACAAAAGCACAAATGAACTATTGGGACCTCATCAAGATAAAAAGCTTTTGCACAGCAAAGGCAATGATCCACAAAACTAAAAGACAACCAATGAAATGGGAGAAAATATTTGCAAATGACATATCAAATAAAGGGTTAGTGTCCAAAATCTATAAAGAACTTATCAAATTCAATACCCAGAAAACAAATAATCCAAGGAAGAAATGGGAAAAATACACGAATAGATACTTTGCCAAAGAAGACATCGAGATGGCCAACAGACACATGAAAAGATGCTCAACGTCATTCATCATCAGGGAAATACAAATCAAAACCACAATGAGATACTACCTCATACCTGTCAGAATGACTATAATTAACTCAGAAACAACATGTTGGCGAGGATGCAGAGAAAGAGGAACCCTTTTGCACTGCTGGTGGGAATGCAAAGTGGTGCAGCCACTCTGGAGAACAGTATGGAGGTTCCTCAAAAAATTAAAACAGAGCCTATCCTATGACCCAGCAATTACACTACTAGGTATTTATCCAAAAATACAGGAGTGCTGATTTAAAGGGGCACGTGCGCCCCAATGTTTATAGCAGTGCTTTCAACAATAGCCAAAGTATGGAAAGAGCCCAAATGTCCATCAACTGATGAATGGACAAAGAAGATGTGGTTTATATATACAATGGAGTATTACTCGGAGATCGAAAAGAATGGATAGAACTAGACTGTATTATGCTAAGTAAATAAGTCAGTCAGAAAATACAAATATATGGTTTCATGACTAAGTGGAATTTAAGAAACAAAACATGAACGCAGGGGAAGGTAAGATGAAAGTAAGATGAAAACAGAGAGGGAGGCAAACCCTAAGAGACTCTTTTATTTTTTTAGTGTTTTATTATTTTTGAGAGAGAGAGAGAGAACACGTGACCAGAGGAGAAGCAGAGAGAGAGGGAGACACAGAATTTGAAGCAGGATCCAGGCTCTGAGCCGTCAGCCCAGAGTCTGACACGGGGCTCGAACTTGTGAACCACGAGATCATGACCTGAGCCAAAGTTGGATGCTTAACTGACTGAGCCACCCAGGCACCCCAAGAGACTCTTAAACACAGAGAACAAACGAAGGGTTGCTGGAGCGGAGGTGGGTAGGGGGATGGGCTAAATGGGTGATGGGCCTTAAGGAGGACACTTGTTGGGATGAGCACTGGATGTTGTATGTAAGTGATGAATCACAAAATTCTACTCCAAAACCATTATTACACTATGTGTTAAGTAACTTGATTTAAATAAAAGTTAAAAAACAAACAAACAAATAAAAATGAAAGCTTTGCCCGGTCTCAGCTTCCTTGAGATACTGACAGAGCAGAGGAAGGTGGGGAATGAGCTCGCCCTCCTGCTGGGGCCTGACAAAGACAATTTGTCCTGTTAACCGGCTGTTAAGATGGTCCACATGCATTATTGCCTTCCTGTTCCTCTGTAGGGACCATATTCACTAGATTCTTCCACATACTTACTGCTTCTTTGTTCTTCATTCTTGCTTGTCTCTCTTACGTGGGGATCATTTTTTCCTGCAGCCAATGAACACCTTTAGTATTGCTTTGTGTGCGCATGCCTTCGGTCGAGTGTGTTTGCCTGGAATCTACTGACCTTCATCCTTGGAAAACAGTATTGCTAGCTTAGCAATTCTTTTCACACCGCTGTTTTCTGTTCCTTTGTCTGTCTGTCTGTCTGTCTGTCCGTTCACTGAGCAGCTTTATTACTTCTTTATCTACGTTTCTGGCCACAGTGCCCTGGGTAGGACCCGACCAGCCAGTGGAGAATAGAGATGCTTACAGCAGACATCCTTCCCTCATTCCTGCTCTTAGGATACAGCACTGAATTTCTCAGCATTAAGTGTGATATTGGCTATAGAGTTTTTCAAAGATGTCCTTTATCACCTTGAGGAAGTTTCTCTCTGAGTTTGCAGAGAACTTTTATCATTGACAGGTGTTGACTTTTGTCAAATGCTATTTTTTCATCTATTGAAATGACTACATTACTGTTTCTCCTTTTTTTCTGTTAATATGGTGAATAATGTTAATTTACATATACAATTTTCATTGCTCTTTGGGATACACTGTACTTGACCACGATGTACGTATACATAAGCACACATGTGTAGGCATGACATACATAGGAACGTAGTCTGTATTGTGTGCATGTGAACATGTGGTACGTATAGTGTGCGTGTGTGTGTGATGCTGGATTGGCTTTGCTAATCTTTTGTGATGAACATCTGTGTCTAGATTTGCAAGGATATTGCTCTACAGGTTTATTTTCATGCCCTTGCATGCTTTTGATTTCAGGGCTCTCCCAGGCTGCTAAAATGACTGGAGAATTGTTCTCCTATTTCAGAAAATGTGTACATGGTTGTCACTTGTTTTCTTGCTTATTTACTAGAATTTGCTGGTGGAGTTTGCACCTGTGCACCCGGATGGTGATCTTGTGACAACGTAACTTGCCTTCAGGTCACAAGAACACCATGTCCATGTTCAGTGGAGCGTCAGTGCTCTAACCATCACTTACTAACCATGCTAGGGACCACCTAGCTTCCACAGGCACTGGGAACACAGGCAGGGGCCATTCTGTGCAGAGCTGTGCACGACAGCTGAGCACAGGTCGTGCATGAACAGAAGTGATATCTGAGCCTAACAGGGGAGGATGAGAACCAGTCACTGGGGTGATGGAGGAGCAGGAGGGAAGCTGGGGGTGGGCCCGGGGACCGAGCCTCGGCGGATCGACAGGGCCACGTGGCTAAAACGAGGCTGTGATATGCGTCAAGCCTCTTTCTGTTTTGGAAACTTGGGGCCCCGATGTATGTATGGAGCTCAGAAACTCCTCCTACATCCTAACTAGGTTCACCTTCTGGATTTTCCCCTGTAGTCTCCAATCCCTACTCGTCTTCCATGGGTTATTCCAGAGGGGAAAATCGTATGCTAAATTCCAGAGGCAAAATGGTCTGTTTGGGAACCTGCAAAGGGGTCTGTCAGCCAGAGTGTAGCATTGAGGGGGAGGCCGTGGGAAAGACTGAGAAGCTGAACACGTCGGCGGCGGGCAGACCAGGCTTCCACCTCCAGGAAGCAGAACATTACCATGAAGGCCATGGGAAGTCATCAGAGGGAGGCTGCGGCTTCTGGTGCAGGCAGCTGGGCAGAGGGAGACCCGAGGCTCCACGGATGCAGAAGAAAGAGGCTGTCCAGGGCAACAGGAGAGAGCAAGCCTAGGCTGGCACATGGTGTGCTCAACAAGCCTGCGGGACACCCAAATGGGAGGCCCCTGGGCGGGTGGACAGGGGCCTGGGGCAGGAGAAAACCTACAGACAGACACAGAAATGAGATCTGTGCATCACCTGTGCTGTGGACCGAACGCTGTCTCTCCCCGGCACCCCACCCACAGTAGGGCTTACTGGAGACAAGGTGCATGTGGATGTAACGGAAGTTGAATGGGTCATGAGGGTAGAGCCCTGGCATGACAGGATCAGTGTCCTTGCAGGACAAGATGGCAGAGGGCTGGCCCTGAGTCCCTGCTTCCCCGAAGACAGGCCATGTGAGCACACGGCGAGAAGGCCGCTGCCTGGGACCCAAGAGGCTCAGCACGAAACCCACCCGCCAACACCGTGAGGCTGGACTCCCTGCCTCCAGGCTGTGAGAAGTACATCCGTGTTGTTCAAGCCGTAGGGAAGGAGAAACTCTGCCTCCGTCCCCCTAGGTCACCGGCCAGGCCCCAGGTCACAGGGGAAAGCAGGGACATGGGCCTCAGGGAAATGAACACCCAGAGAGCAGACAGGCCCGAGTGCGTATGGACAAAGGAGAGCAGGAACAACGGGAGGGGACGGGAAGGTAAGAGCTATTTTATCAGGGTCTGCGTGTGCCGGCTTCTCTTGGCCCCGACGCCCTGCGTCTCTGGTGAGATGAGTGTTTCCTCCCCCCAGGTGCAGGGAGGGGATCTTTCACATGAGAGTTTTCTCTCCTACTTTTAGGAAGAAAAGTGAGGGTCAGTGCCCTTCTTGCTCTGCTGTTTTTCAAGCATCTTCAGCTCAAAATGAGCATTATGCCAAAGTGGCCTACTTTGGGGGAGGGGGCACATTCTGCCACCTTTCAAAGCCCCCCAGCCCAGGGGTCCTGTTACGTAGCCTGAACAGACCACGTGTGCGCAGAGTTCACCCGCAGCATGGGAGTGGCCGCATGGCCACAGCGAGGAGAAGCCGGAACACCAGAGCCAAGAGCGACTCCAACGCTCAAGGCATCGCGTGAGCAGAGCCCCCAGGGAGCTCAGCAGACCCCAGTGATAAGAGGAGGCCAAGGTCAGCAGCCTCGCAAGATGCCCAGGGAGGTCCGGTGTGATCACAGGAACAAAGTGTCCTCAGGCACATGGCTTCTGACCAGCGCTTCTGATGGCTCTGCAGAGCCCTCCCAGCCAGAATGTGCCAGAACCTGGGAGTAGGGCCAGGCGGTGACAGGGACACGTGGTTTCAGGGCCCAGGTGTGCACACAGACGGCCCAGCTGACGGCCACTTCCCTGAAGGGGTCTCTTGTGGTTATAACCCAGGGTTATAAACAGACTCTGAGAAACTTGACAGAAACCCCTGGGGTCCCCCGACTCACGGAGGGGGGAGCTGATGACCGCAAGGCAGGCCGTGCAAGGGACAGGGACCCGGACGCGTCAGAGGTCTGGGGCTGAAACCACACATGTGGTGAGTCCCTTGGCTCCTCGCGGAGCTCACTAGGGGAGAACGCGGACCAAAGTCTGGTTGTAGATACTCCTTGCAGGACTCTGAGGGTTGGGTAGTAGTTCTTGAGGCTGTGATTTTCCAGTCTTCTCTGTGTGTCAGTGGAGACAGTTTTTGGAAAGAAAGGTGCAGTTATAGAGGCACATGGCTTGAAATAGAAATGCCCCCCACACCAAACCGCAGTGTCCACAAAGTCGGTCCAAGAGTGCACGGCCAAGCATGGGGCGGGGAACGCCCAGCGCCCAGATGCAACGCCCGGTGGGAAACCGGCTCCGTGGCCACCTGGTGATGGAGAACATCTTTCACTTTCCTGAACCTTGAGTCTCCTTGCCTCTGTGGTGGAGATTTCGGTCCCTGGCCTTGCTGGGGATGTGTGAGGGCTAAAAGGGATGAGCTGAGATAGCCGCATGAAGGGCCTCGCAGAGGGGACCGTGCACGCTGGTCCTCGGAGCCCGGCCCCTCTGCTCAGACTTCAGTTCGAAAGACCCAGTGCACACCAGCAGGACCCATGTTGGGGTTTGCACAGGTTTACATGGACAACGTGGCCAAGCTGAGTCCATAGTGTGATGCCGTGGGAAGGAAGCCCATGGTCTTGTAGGCGCCCAGCTGACGGAAGATTCTAGGGAGCTCAGAGGCGAGGCCCACCTGCCCCTCCAGCCCACCCTGGCCCACGACCAGCACTGACCAGCCGTGTCATACCCGGCACTGTGGGGTGCTGGTGGCAGGCTGCATTCAGACCCTTAACCACCAGACGCCTTCTGGGAAAAGAGGCCAGGAGAATAGGTGGTCGGGGACAAGACTAGCAAGAAACAGACGGTAGAAGACGCATTTACCTGGACGGTCTCCTGGGACAAGACTTCCTGGATGTTGGTGAGGAGAGGCGGCAGGCCCCCACATCTTCGGGCCCATTGCAAATCCTGACCCACAAACCAGCCAGAACGGGGCCAACCTTGGGGACGGTTACAGACACAGAAATTGCGTTTTTCTGAGTATTGGCACATAGTACCTGGGGAAAAAATAACCCACTTTAGTGCGGATCCTTCCTCAGTAGTGAGATGGGAGCTGTGAGAACAGGTACCCTGGGCAGGTCCTACGGGAAAGGTCATCCCCATGATCCAGGGGAGCTGGTGGCTGAGCCAGTATGGAGAAGCCACAAAGCAGCAGAAAGCAGCAGAACCCCGACCAGGCTCCCCGCCTGCCCACGGCGGCCCCACCACCCTCAACAACTGACCTTCTGATTTAGCAAAACAAAATGAGAGCCAAGCCAGCCTTTCCCTCATTCCGAAAGATGTGAATCAGAATCCCACAAAATCTGCACAGGAACCTGACTCCCGTCCAATAGTGCTAAGCATGAACCACAGCCCCACGCAGCTGGGTGAGCAAAGAGAATGCGCACAGCGATTAGCGACTAAAGGAAAAGCAGTAATCCGTGTAGTCAGCAACGTTCTCCCATGTGCAGAACTCACTGCAACATCCGTCCAAAAGAGAACGTTTTATTTCCCTACTTTAATTTTTTAAAGGAAGTTTCAGATGACGGTGCACTAGGCAGTCGGAAGTACCGCTTTCGGTCAAAAACCAAGATGGCGGAATTTTTAACGGGACAATGGGAGGAGAGAACAGAATGGAACAGGAGAAAACCTCCTCCGCGAATTAGATGACCCGCTGGAGAATTTCTCCCTCGACTGCTGAGAAAAGGGGGAAAGAGAGCAATAGAAGTAAAATATAAACTACAAGAAAATGCTTCTGTGCTCTAAAACCTAAGTACTGAGAAGTGCAGGCTCTGGGGCCACAGTCCCTGGAGTTCAAGTACAGCCATGCTGCTGTCTCCGTGCCCGGTGAGCTCACCACCTGCGGGTCTGTCTTCACCATCAAATTGCCGAGGTGCCTGCGGAGGACGCGTTCCAAGGACAGAAGAAGTAATGGAGTCCTCAGTACATTGTGTGAAGAAATAATAGCTTTTATGAATCTCAGAAAACACCAACAATCACCATGGAAAACTTGTGAAGAGATGTATATCTGCACGTAACGTATAAAATTTCTGAAGTGTAAGACTCACCGTAAAGCTACCGTAAATCTTCTAACCAGATACACAGTTTGACTGGAAAGGAGTAAGAGTGGGGTGGCTTCAGATTTCCCTCTTTTTCGTGGGGGCAGTATGTCTCTTCTCTCTTCTCCTGCCCTCGTTTACTCAAGCCACGTGGTTCCCCCTACGCCACCTGCCATGATGGCCGCCTTCTAGGGGCATGTCCTTGCTGCCTGTCCTCAGCCACAGGCTTCCTCATTGATGGAAGAATATGGAGAAAGCCCACCATGGTTTCCACAAATTCTTGGACTGCCATGAGTATAACAGAGCAGGCGAGCGTGTACCCCACTGGAAAGTGTGTATGTATTTGCCACTGACCATCAAAAATGAACATGGTCAATGCCACACCTTCTTCGCAGGAGCATACAAAGCCTGGAACACTTTTGTTTTTAAACAACAAAGAAACAGTAAGTAAACCAAGCATCTAATCTGAAAATTTAGAGGGGAAAAAACAGTAAAATTCAAAAGAAAAGAAAAATCAATACAGTTAAAAATACAAATGAAGAGGGGCGCCTGAGTGGCTTAGTTGGTTAGGCATCTGACTTCGGCTCAGGTCAAGAACTCACTATTTGTGGGTTCGAGCCCCGCATCGGGCTCTATGCTGACAGCTCTGAGCCTGGAGCCTGCTTCAGATTCTGTGTCCCCCTCTCTCTCCGCCCCACCCCTGCTTGTGCTCTGTCTCTCTCTCTCTCTCAAAAATAAAGATTAAAAAAAATTAAAAAAAATAAAATAAAATAAAATTGAAAAACTACAGATGAAGAAAGAAATCCCTTGAAAGTAGTGAAACTCATAAATTTTGTCTGTGGGCTTCTCATCATCATGACAAAAACTGATAATAAAGAAAGTTAAACGAATTTAAAAAACATACATGTTCTAATCAAACAGGGAAAAAGGGAATGAAAACAGAGATAATCCCAAACAGGAAGTAAATTTCACAAAGGTGGCTAATACCTACAAAATACCCTATAAAATTTGGAATTAATATTTTGATGCTCATAATGCTAGTACGTTCGAACCTATATCTTTAAAATCTGCATCATCAGTAGCAGCATGAGGTCAGGAGTCTTGGTCTGTCCCATCCAGAAATTACACCCTGAGCCTCTGGAAAAGTGCCTTGGCACACAGCTAGGGTTCAATCAGTATCTGTTGAATGAATGAATGCGCGATTTACTAAGTGTAGGGAGAGACAAAAGGAAATCTTGGTGAAATTAAACATATCTTAAAAAGCAACTGCTTCCAAACTCGTTTAAGGAAATACTGGAAAATATAAACACACAATAACTGTGAAAGAAACAGCACTAAAGGCAGCTAGACTAAGGTGATTTCCATCATATGGTATCCAATAGTAAAATACAGATTTAAATGGACCTGCTGCATATATCCACACGAAAAGATTTCTATAGGATTTATCATGAAAAGAAACAGCCAAGTTACACATTCGGAATTATTGAATTTCTCTGAAAATAAAGCAGAGAGGAAGATGACGTATTTTCACGAGGGCTTACATACGCTTTGAAACACACGGGAGAAAATACAGAGGAATCCACACCCAGGTGACGGGAGCAGGAAAAGCACTGCAGGAATTATTACCAGAGGCTTCTGCTTTACCTGTGTTTGTAAAAATTCATATAACAAAAGTATATCCGTATATAGCTTTTAGTTAGAAATTAATTTAAAAGATGAAATACTTAAAGCTGCCCAAGAACTAACTTCATAAAATACACCGGGTCCAGGCATTCGTATGAGTAGGTTATTTCAGAAGAGATCATTCTTATGCTATTGAAATTATTTCAGTGCCCAGAAACTTGCAACAACCAAAAACAACATTTCTAGAATGTTGAATTCTAGAAAAAGTGCATTTATTAATTTGCCAGAGTAGGTCCAAGAAAAATAAACTACATGATTATTGTAATAAATGTTCCAAAGGCCATTTGGCCAAATTCCGCATTAATTCCTGACTTTTATGAATTACTTATAAAATAAGGACAGAAGAATATTTCTAAAAATATTTTAAAATAAGATAAAGGGGCATCTGGGTGACTCAGTCAGTTGACCACCCGCCCCAAATCTTAGTTTCAGCTCTTGGTTTCGGCTCTTGGTTTTGGCCCAGGTAATGACATCATGGTTCATGAGATTGAGCCCCACGCTGGGCTCTGGGCTGAGCATGGAGCCCACCCGGGATTCTCTTTCTCTCTCTTCCTGCCCTCCCCCCATCCCTCTCTCTCTGTCTCTCTCTCTCAACATAATAAACTTTAGAAAATAAAATAATAAAAAATAAATAAGATAAAAAAGATTTATCTCGAATTATTAGCCCTTCCTATTAAAGCAAAAATTCTCATAACTATTACTTTTGAAGTCAGTGCAAATTTTTAAAATATGGGGCACCTGGATGGCTCAGTCAGTTAAGCGTCTGACACTTGATTTCAGCTCAGGTCGTGATCTCACAGTTGATGAGTTTGAGCCCTGTGTCAGGCTCTGCACTGACAGCACACAGCCTTGTTGGGATTCTCTCTCTCCCTCTCTGTGCCCCTCCCCTGCTCATGCGCTCTCTCTCTCTCTCTCTCTCTCTCTCCCCTCTCAAAATAAATAAATAAACTTAAACATTTTAATAAAAAATAAAATATGATACAGCAAAATATAAAGAATTTTTGTTATAATTTTTTATACCTGATCTGACTTAGAGAATCAAATCACAATGTATCAGGACAAAGTGTTTTAATGTTTGTTCATGTTAGTAGACCCAAAACTGATCACTTTATCAGAGCCAGTAACCATCAAGTACAATGTAAAAATGCAAAAGATCCCATTTATGATAGCAACAAAACTACAATATTTCTAGGAAAAAAAATAGCCTAAAACGTGTGAGACCTGCGCAAAGAAAATGTACAGAGTGTGGACGTCACAAAACTTGCACAAATGAAGTTGCATCATGTTTCCAGATGAGACCTTCCAGTATTTATGAGGATGTCATATTTCCCTCAGTTTACTCGACAGGTGTAATGTAATTCTAATAGAAAT
Source organism: Panthera uncia (assembly GCF_023721935.1). Taxonomy (NCBI): domain Eukaryota; kingdom Metazoa; phylum Chordata; class Mammalia; order Carnivora; family Felidae; genus Panthera; species Panthera uncia. The sequence continues at coordinate 82,836,702 of NC_064818.1, read as the reverse complement.
CACAAGTAGATGGTTGTTTCTAAAGCTATTTTGTCAAAGAACATGTATAAAAATATTAGAGAAAAAAATTAAAAATAAAATAAGATAGCAGAGTAATAAGGATGCTTGCCCTATAAAATATAAAGCACACATTTTAGCAATATTCATTAGAATAACGTCAATGTCACGCACACACACACAAAGGCAGAGCGCCAGAATAAAAACAAAGTTAAGAAGCAAGTCCGAGTACATAGAGCTACTTAAAATTGAACAGTGGGATTTCAAAGAAATTAGAAAAAGATGACATTTAATAAATGATGTGAAGAAAGTAGGAAACCGTATGGGAATAATATTAGGTCTCTGTTTTCCAACCTACATCAAAATACATCTTTGGTGAACTGAAATTTAAATGTAAAGTAAGCCAGAGCTGCATTGAAAGAAAATGCAGATGACTTTAGTATGTAGAAGAAAGATGACTTTAAATGTAATACCAGATGAAAGAGAGAAAGAATATATTTCACTATATAAAAATATAGAACTCGGGGGCTCCTGGTAACTCAGTCGGTTAAGAGTCCAACACTTGATTTCAGCTCAGGTCAACTCAGTTCATGAACTCATTGTTTGTGCGTTCAAGCCCGTCATCGGGCTCTCCATTGATGGTGTGGAGCCTGCTTGGGATTCTCTTTCTCTCCCTCTCTCTCTCTCTCTCTGTCCCTCCTCTGCTTCTCTCTCTCTCTCTCTCTCTCTCTCTCTCTCTCTCTCTCTGTCAAAATAAACAAATAAACATTTAAAAAAATGAAAAAAATATAGAACTCTAGATCAGCAAGCACCATAAACAAAATTAGAAATAAACAAGGCCTGGGGAAGCTATTGATGGCACCTACAGCAAAGGTTTATAACCCTAATGCATAAAAGTTATAGCAAATCTACAGAAAAAGGTTATTGTGCAAAATCAACTCACAAAAGGGAAATTCTGTATAGCCCATAAACATATGGAAAATATTCAATCTCAAGAGCAATCAAAGAAATGTGAACTATTAACAACAATACAAAAACCAAGTTAACAAAGTAGATTCATTTTCAAGTGTTTTTAATCTATTAACAAAAACAGTAAGCCACACAATGTCCATATAAAAATAAAAACCAATGCTCACAATGCATTGTGGGCATATAAGATGCCCATTTCTGATTTACTAAAAGAAAAAAAATTGAAAACCAGCCATATTCAGATACTTCTACTACCTGTAGAATTCTAAGTAACAATGAAAGATTAAAAGTGTTCTAGTAAAAATAAGGAAAAGCCAATACACTCACTCTTCCCACAATTGCTTAAATTCTTCCAGAAGGGTAGCCAATGTACTAACACAGAAAAAGAAAAACAAAAAAGTATTTAAGGGGAACTATTCTCCTAATCACAGGGGGAGGCAAGAGCTGAAGCATAGTGAGTGTTCTTGCAAACTCTCCCCCGCATAAAATGATAATCTAGATGAAATGCTAAAAACAGCTACTTAAAGACATTTAGAAAGCAGAAAGGAAAGGACAAAGGCCAGGGAAGGGTTCATGTTATTTAAAAAAAAAAAAAAGGCAACTAAAAAAATGTGAGAATATGAATTTGTGGCATTTGGAACCCAAGGGGCTTTCCAATAACACTGCTGTGGTCACAGCAGCGGCAGCCCAGCCACCTCGAGGTGCAGGCCAACTCTGCACAGCCGGGGACACCACAAAGGACTCAACGGAAAAGCCGCAGAGATGGGGAGGGATTATTCCTGAAATTCAGCTGCAAGGTGAGCTTATGTGTTTGCCGCTTTGCTAACTGAGTGCATTCCCCAAACGCGCAGTTCAAAGGGCAAAAAGCTAACGTCTACCGGGCTTGACATTTCAGAAGACAGAGCCTCAAGTGGTAGAGCTGCTGGAAACTAGCAGGACCCCTGGGAGCAAGGAAACCTTGGAAAAGCTGAGCCCCCAAGCCTGAAGTAAATCTCAGGCTAAGTCTTCGGTGGACTGCTAAATTATCTGGGCACAGGTTAATTGTCCAAATGCATTAAGAGCTGGGAAAAATCAGTTTTAAAAATGACAATGAAATGTAAATACAAGCAAGTGTGATGTACAAAGGTAGGCTGTATATCCACACTGGAAATTCATAAAAACAGAGTAGAGATTTCAGTAGCTGTATAAAACACAAAAAGCAAACTTCGTCATCAGAGGCCCAGCAACTGACCATGTGAGAACAAGAAAAATAAACACTCAGAAAGCAGCAGACTCCGGAATCACTATACCGTACTCTCCACAATGTCTAGTTTTAAAACCCAAATCAGTAGACATATGCAAGTAAACAGAAAAGTGGAATCTCTCCACAGGAAGAAAGGCAGCCACTGGAAAGTGACCACAGACGGCCTTGATGTTGGCTTTAGCAAGCAAGAGCTTCAGAGCAGCTCTTACAAAGAGAATTAAAGGATGAAAGAAAAGTGGTCTTGCTAACAGGAGACAGGAAATTGCAAGTGAGAAACAGAGCTGTAGAAAGGGAAATTCATCACTAAAGAGTAGAGCAATGGATTTTAAAATCCATTCTAAGGACTCAATAGTGGATTGGAGATGATAGAGAAGAAAAACCGGTTACCTTGTCTACAGATAAATAGACATTAACGAGTCTGAAGAATAGGTAGAAAAAAAAATAATGAAGAGTGAAAATCATAGGATCAAAAACAAAAACAGAGGAAAGCTTCTTTCAAAAGATCTATAAAATTGAAAAATCTGCACAAATAAAACAGAGAACGCAAGTTACAGAAATCAGGAATAACAGAGGGGACTATTACAGGCTCTACAGATACTAAAATGATAAGGGAATCATAAAAATAATGTTATTTCAATAAACTGGACACCTTAGATTGAAAGATATCCATGACCTCTGACCAAAACCCTCACCAGAGCGGACAAAAATGACCAACGGTGATAGAAAAAGACACAGAACGTCAGAATTTCTACCTGCATCTACCAAGAAAATTCAAAACCTTCCCTCAAAGAAAACGCCACACCAAGAATGCATCAATGTCAACTTCTATGAAACATTACAGAAGAAATAACTCCAATTCTTTGGAAATTCTTTCAGAAAACAGGAGGAAGTGGAGACACTAGCCAGTTGGTTTGATGAGATCCATTTTTACTTGGACAACAGAGCCAGAGACGCTGCGAGGGGTGCCACGAAACAGAAGCCCACGTAACCATACACACAAAAAACCCTTCATAAAACATTAGCAAATTGAATCCAACAATATATAACAAGGGTAACACATGACCAATTAGTGTTTGTCCCAGGAATGCTAGGTTACTTTTCAAAAATTATAAAATCCACCATATTAAAAAATAAAAAGGAAAACCAGGCACTCTGATCTCCACAGATGCAGAAAAGCTACTGGGCAAAACCAAGCTACTTGTGATAAAAAAATCTCAGCAAAGATTTTTTAGGGAAAGAAAGAGACTTCATTTGGTTAAGGACATCTATGTAAAAGTCACAGCAAATGTCATTCTGAAAAGACTGATGGTAGGGTTACTGGGTTAGGGTTATAGGGCTTTAGGGTTAGGGTTATGTCTAGGGTTAGGGTTAATGTAACTGATGCCACAAGTCAAGAAAACAAAATAAAAGGTGTGCAGATTAGAAAGAAGAATTGAAACTGTCATTTTTCACAGTTGAATTGGTTGTAGAAATGAAAAACACTAAGGAATGTACCTAAAAGCTACTGGAACTAAGTGAATTTAGCACTGTTCTTGAAAGCAAGGTCAGTATAGAAAAATCACTCCATTTCTGTTTACTGGCAACAAATGATTGGAAGTTAAGTAAAAATTTAATTTACAATTGCATGCACAAATGTGAAATAATTAAGGGTGAATCAAATGGAGTATGTGTAAGACTCATCTATTGAAAACTACAAAACTTTCCCCAAAGACTTTAAGTCCTAAAGAAATGGGGGCACCTGGGTGGCTCAGTTGGTGAAGCATCCGACTTTGGCTCAGGTCATGATCTCACAGTCCGTGAGTGCGAGTCCCTCGTCGGGCTCTGTGCTGACAGCTCAGAGCCTGGAGCCTGCTTTGGATTCTGGGTCTCCCTCTCTCTCTGCCCCTCCCCTGCTTATGCTCTGTCTCTCTGCCTCAAAAATAAATAAACGTTAAAAAAGAATTTTTAAAAATAAAAGAAATGGAGAGACATAGGTTATTGATCGATTGGAAGACTCAATACAGGAAAGATACAGATCCTCTTTGATTGCTTTTTCTGTTCAACACAATCCCAGTCCAAATGTCGGCACGTTTTTAGGGTAGACATTTGCAAGAGGACTCAAGAATGTCTATGGGGATGCAAAGGATGAAAATAACTTTTATAAGAAGGAAAAATAGTTGGACAGTCGGCTGTGTTTGTGCAAGTCCTCTGAGAAGCCAGTGGGAGGGTGTTACTGGAAGAATCGTCTGTGTGAGAGAGAACAGGGGGGCAGAGGTCGGGAGCTCTGGAAGCCGAAGTCAGGACAAGCGGATGTGAAGCAGGAAGAACCCAGAGGAAGCAGAAGGAAGGCAAGCTGATGGAACCACCAGCGGCTGCCGTGAGGTCTAACAGGTTGTGCCCCGCCTGGGGGCGTCCTTGAGAGAAGCCCCCAGGACTTCCATGAAAGAGCCTGCCTCTGTTTCTGAGTCACTTGGCACCGCCTGGGAGCGTGTGGTTGGAGCAGCCTCCCAGCAACGCAGGACAGATTTAGGAGCGCGGCTGGGCCCGCGGTCGATCACACTCCCCAAGTAGGAGGTCCACGAGGCGCCTCCCGATGGCCGCCACACATACACTAACCGATTTCAAGACTTACCATGAAGCTACAGTGACCTTTTTGACAAAGGCACCACTGCCGTTCAATGGACAGAGGAATACACGTCGAACAGATGGCGCTAGGACACCTGCATGTCGACGTGGGGTAACAAGTGATATCACATGCCAAAAGCAGCTTGAAAGTGCTCCCAGACCTAAAAACATAAAAGCTAATATTATGAAACTTCTAGGAAAAAGCATAAGAGAACACGTTTGCCATCCTGTGGCGGCCAAGGATTTCCTAGAAAAGACACAAATAGATCATGCTTCTAACAAAACCCATGAAGTAGGTACCTTTACAACCACGTTTACGTGTGAAGAGTCAGCTGGTCACCTGCCCAGGCGCATGTCCCAGAAGCAGCAAACGTGGGGCTCAAATCCAGGTGGCGAGGCTCAAGGACCATGGCGACCCGACTCAGGCCAACTGATGCCAATTTCAGGAAAAACCTCAATGTGGGTTTTTTTTTTTTTGAGGGGGGGGAGGTTCATTGCTCCAAAATTATTCTAAGGAGTGGAGGAAAAAGACACAATAACAACAAAGAAAATTTAGAGGAGGAACACTGCCCTGTGTAATTCTAAAATACGTTGTAAAAATACCAAAATTCGAAGTATCAGATGGGCACCCAACCAAGCATAATCCAATGAAAATATCCTCAAATGAGCCTTCGTATCAGTCAAGGTGGTGTGACAGAACACAGCACATGTCTCTGGGCCGGAGAATCGCTTAATCCAGGCGATTCCACTTCTGCAGGCAGAAGTAACTGGATAGCTACTAAAAAACAAGTTCACTCAGAATATGATCTCAAGCCATACCTAAAACATAAATGGGTTAGGAATCTGGGAGAGGAAGGAAAGAATCAGCCTTATGTCCTGCTTTACTTACTAGTCCCAGAGCCTGGGGTCTCTCCACGCTGAGCAATGAGGGAGGAAAAGAGAGAGAAAACCCACTTGCCCCGAAGATCCAAGTCTGGACTCCACCTGTCTCCCAGCACCTGTCGGACACACCTCCCAAGCCAGTGGGTGAGAGACAGGAAATGGCCATGTGGATTTGCTCCCGGAGGACACAGAGCCTGCGGGCCACACAGCACCAGACCCAGCAAACTGTGCACACCAGGACCCCAACTGGGGTCCTCTAAGTGTGACCTTACATCAGAGAAGTGACCCCCGTGCTGGGGTGGCAGGTTTTGTCCTTGATTCCCATTCGCATGGGGTGAGGCTGGGGGACACACGAGCAGAAAGGTGGAAAGACTTTCACACTCTGTTAGCAAAGCCAACTCCAGAGAAGCCGGGTGAACATAAGCGTGCGACCGTTGGAGAGGGGTTATCAAACGAAATGTGCCCTGTGCTACAGTCTGGTTCAGCAGGGTTTTTTTTTAATGTTTATTTATTTATTTATTTTGAGAGAGAGAGAGAGGGAGAGAGAGCAAGTGACCATGAAGGGGGAAGGGCAGGGAGAGGGAGAGGAGAATCTCAAGCAGGTTGCACACTGTCAGCACAGAGCCAGAAGCCGCTTGAACTCACAAACCGTGAGATCATGACCTGAGCCAAAATCAAGAGCTGGACACTTAGCTGACTGAACCACCCAGGCTCCCCTAGTCTGGCTCGGTTTAACATGATGGGGACATGTGACAACGCTTCTGATATGTTGCAAAACATCAGAATAAAATTATCCAACAATGTACACAGAGAAGGAAGGGAAAACACACAAATACTGACAATTTTCATCTCTGAAAGGTGCCAATGCTCATTTTTATGATAGTCCTTCTATTTTCCGTACTTTTTGAGAGTTTTTCAACAAGCACGCATTACTCGTTACAGAAACCCCCGCATTCCCACTGTAACTACGGGCGTCCTAGTGGGCGGTGTCCATCTTTGCTTGGCTGTGCACAGGCTGAGCAGCAGGACTGTGCGTGCCGCACAGACAGCTCCGGCACCTGGGGGTCGGCCATTTAGTGACTTCACGGGGAGAGGATGGGGACCGGTCGCTGGGCTGGGTGAGCTCGGGCAGCTCTCCAGGGGCAGGAAGCACCCTTGTCCACTCCATCCGGGAGCAGCACCGTCTGGAATGCCAGCCTCCGCAGGAGAGACGTCTTTGGAGGAGACTGGAGTCTGTTAGCATGAAACACGGCAGGCGGCCGTGGAGGCAGGGCCACCATACCGTGTCGCCTCCATGTCCTCACATGGGCCGGCTCGGTGGAAGGGGACCCTGACCTCCCTCCCGGTGACGGGGGCAGGAGACTGCCTATGAGGGTCTGCATGGGCTTCCCCGTCTCAAGCCTGCAGGTGCCCGAACACAGGATGCCTGGCCTCGTGCAGGGGCCGCAGGGGACAGAGGCTGACGGGTGGCTGGTACCTCCAGGGGACAAAAGGCCACGGGACCGCAGGTGTGTATGCTCTGGCTAGTGCCGCTGAGCGCCATCCACATGGCACCAAGGACACGGAGCCCAAGGGAAGCAGATGGGCCTGGTACAGCCTCCTGGCTCCCCCTTCCCGCCTCGGCTCCCGGGGAGAGGCAGTGTCCATCGATCAAACCTTTCCCAACTGGTTTTGTGTTGTTTCTTCACACGGCCATTGGCAGCAGTGGTGTGCTGGCAGACGTGTGACAACCAGTTCTGTCTGTGGGCGAGGAGGGTGGGGGACATCCTGGTGTCTGTGACGACTTCCATGGTGTGGATACCCCCACCACGACCGCGCTCAAGCTTCCAGGGTAACTCAGGGCAGACGGGGCTGGGGAGACACTGGCTGTGGGAGCCCGTGAGAGCAGGCTGCAGCTCAGGCTGACACCGGGTGCACAAAACCGGGGCTCCCGTCCACCGATGGCACGAATAGAAACTCCTGCAACCCCTTTGGAAGAGAACGTGGAGATATTCATCAAATGCCTTCAAAGTGACCAGGACTGTTAACCTAACAGCATAATCCCATTTCTGAACATCGAAAGACGCAACGGGCCGAATGCAGGGATGCGTGGGTCTGGAGCCACTGGTGGGTCCCCTCCCCCAAATCTATGTCCCCTCGGCTACCAGTCATGTTTTCCCAACGTGAACAATTGGAACGTCGAAACCAAAAAGCGATATCCCTTCATTTAGGTGTCCCGAATTTCCTCACCAACTTCAGAGTAAAGCACACACGCACACACACGAGTTACAAATGAGGGCCCTGAACCCACGGAGGTGACAGCAATCACAGCCAACACGTGGGTTCGAGGGGCTCCCTGACGCCAGCAGCCCGCACTCAGCTGACACGCAGGTGATGGGCGGAAACTGGTCCCGGTGCCCGCGACCTGCACTGAGCGTCGAAATGGAAGGGGCTCAGGCAGAGAGAGGACAAGGCGCTGCCTGTAGCTCGGCTCAGATCTCTGACAGCTGCCCGAGACACAGCCTGATGAGCAGGAGCAAAAGGGAAAAGGAGACAGCCTTCTGAGGAGCTCGTGACCACGTGCTTGTGGGGGTGGCGGAGACCAGCGGGAGACTTGTGGGAGAACCACGCAGGCCTCCGGGAGTGGGCTGGACCTCCCGGGCCGGTGCCAGGCCAGCGCTGAGCAGGCGGACGGATGGACGGACAATTGAGCGGACGACCCCACAAGGCATGAGTGACGTGAGAGCCGGCTCTCTGCTCCCAGAGCTAGGCAAGCAGCCAGAGGCAGGGGGAGCTTCCTAGGACGCGCCAGCTCCCTCCAAGGGCACCCCCGCCCCGCACATCCTGCCCCCCCCTGTGCCCCCACGTCAGAGCATGGCAGTCACCGCTTCATGCCGGTTCCCCTACCCTTGCTGGGCTCTTCAGACACCACACAGTCTCATCCTGGCCCTGAGACAAGAGCCACACAGCTCGTGATTCACCGCAGAGTGGACGTGGTCGGGGTGGGGGGTCCCTAATCTACGCCACACTGTGGCCCCTAGCGCTAAGGCCCTGGCAAGGCTGTGCCCCCCATAACCGGCTGCTTCTCTGTTGAGCGTGGAGACACTTGGGCACAGACAGCTGGCAAATATGTCCACAGGCATACTGACATGTGACCAAGGTCCGTCTATGGGGCAAACGCCGGGGAAGCAGCCATTTATCCTCAAGTGCCCCCTGAACACAGCCTGGCACGTCCCCCCTGCAATCTCCCCAAATTCTTCCCAGCGCGGCCCAGAACGTGTATGAAACATGGAAGGTTCGTAGAATTCGGTTTCATTTTGGGAGGATGCCGGCCTCTTCTGCCCCCTTTTCCCCAGGAACGTTCACGCTTGACCATTAAAGAAAGAGGAACTCTACAGCCTGGGGGTGGGGGGGATGCACCCCAGCACCCCCTGCTCCCCGCCAGAGGCCCGGCCACATCGCCGGCCTCCCACACAGACGCTGGCTCCTCTCAGCCGCCTGCAGACATTTCTTTTTGTTCTGTCAACAGCAGCAGTGAAAAGGGTGAGCCACCCTCCTCTCGGGTAATATTTTCACGGAAATTTAAATCGACTCCTGTTGGCTGAGTCTTCTCGGAGATACATAAGCCCTCTACTCTCCTTGGCCCAGTGAAACATGTTCGTGTGGATTTTATATCTTCTTTTAAACGGTTGGTTGGGAGCTTCTGGCTCCGCTTAAGGTCATTGACATTTTAGACACGATCGTTTCTGTGTCCCTCCACGTTGCCACGTGCACACACCCGTGTGCACACGTACACACACCCGTGTGCACACGTACACACACACGCACACACTCATCCTACTTCCAGAATCGTCGCAGTCTTACCCACGCTCTACGTGTCTCAAGGGCGTTCCGAGAGAGTCAGTCTGCCTGGTAAGTCTTCTGGGCACATTTCCACAATTACTATCATTCCATCCATCTACCCATCTATTCCTTTCATTTCACATACTCATTATTATTTTCTTCATTTGCTCCTAACACTTGGGCGCTATGCTGAGTCATGCAACAAAATGTTGACCAAGACAAAGCTGGGGCCCTGATCTCATGGAGTTTCCAGCCCATCAGAGGAGCGGGAGGGTGTACGAGGAAGTACACATCTGGTGATGTCAGTTCAACGGTGGTAAAGGCTAAAAAGAAGGATGTTTTCCTCCCTATCAGCCAGCGAACAATCTCATTCATAATGAGTGCACCCCACCATTTCTTTCTCATGATGCTGTGCTTTGCTTATATAATTAAATGGGGTTTTACCTGGCAATTTATACCCCAGGTTTCCCCAGAAGGACGCACAGATCTTACTGGCCTAACAGCATCTCAGGACAGTCAGTCAGCTCGAACAGTAACCTGAGAAGTGGGCTTTTCCATCCATATATTTTCAATGGTGGGGCAGAGATAATAGTGATAGTGGCGGGAGCCCACCTCCCGGAACCACGCCAGGTTCTGCACACGCATCTCCTTCTCACGGACCCCGGGGGCCCAATGGCGAGGGCGTCCCTGATCACCCTCGCTCAGACCACAGACAAGTCTGACACGTGATGTCCTGCTCCCGCCCCTTCCACCCAAGCCACCCTCACACTCCCCAACCATCTCGCCCTCGAGCAGACTTAATGCTTCTCCCCCAGCACAAAAATGTCCCCCAGCTCCCACTTTCCAAGAGGTGAATGTTAAGTATGTTGGTCTGGCATTCAATGCCCTCTGGAAAGTTTACAAAAGAAACTGGTTGGGAGAGGGGGGTCGGGGACACTTCTCCGGATAGCCCTTCGAAAACTTTGAGCCCTGAATCTTTAATTAATTTATTAGAAATAAATGAAGTTTCATAAAGAACGAAGAGAAGAATGTGTGAGCGCTTCTAAAGATCTGCCAAAGGTGTTCTGTGTGGTCCTAAATGCACACAGGCCTGGGGGGCCGATAAAAAGTGGGCTCCTGAAGCAGGAAGAAGCCTTTAGAACAATCCTTGTCTGATAGGGAAGGCCCACTTCTATGTGGCCACCGTGCTTCATGAGGCCGGAGGGCCCGCCTGCCGCACGAGATGTCCTCACCGAGCTTAATGTCTTAGTGTTGGGGTTTAAGACGGCGTCTTAAGAAGCCACAGGTGCACCCCGTCCCTTGCTCCTTCCCGAAAGAATCCCAAGGACAAAGTGAGTCCCCAGAAGGACAGAAGAAGTCAGGCTGGCGATTTCCTGGCGCTCCTCCAGGAAGACGTTCTGCAAGAAAAGCCCCCTGGCCCTTCCTCACGGCAGGAGCAGACCTCAGCCCCAACCCCCGGGGAATGGTGGGAAGGCCATGCCCCCCACGATTTGGAAACCCAGAGTCTCCACCAGAGCAGACACTGCAGGGCAGAACCCCTGCCGGCCGGCTGTCTCCCCAGGTGGGCTGAGTTTGCTCCCTGCACCATCACGTGCCCCACTCTGGTTTTGGGGGAGATATTTGTAAATCTTTAATAATGCATAAAGGTTACAAAAAATAATATGACAAAGACTTCCAGGAACTGCCACCCAGAATTTTAAAACAATCACTACTTTCTTCTTTGTTTCTTATTTTAGGAAAATACAAGAATCCAGGGGACAGCAGGGCTCTCAGAGGACCACCCTCCACTCTCAGCTGTGTCAGGGGACCACCCCTCCCTGGGTCCCACCTGCTTCCCCGGGAAAGCCCACAGCCAGTGCCTGATGACGGGGGATGAAAAGACCCCACTCAGGACAATCTGCAGGGGGCCCAGGCCCAGTGCTTGCCCCAGGAGGCGGCTGGGTCTTTGCTGGGTCCACATCCCAGCTCATTTCTCCCTTGGCCCGTGGTCACTGGTGTGCATCCCAGGAGCAGTGGATTCCCTCTCCCTCCCACTCCTCCTCTCTGATATCCTGCCGCTCCAGAAATCCCACTGTGAGACAAAAACCGACACAACAAACCCCCTTTGTACTTCTCCCTGGTCCTCGTCTCTTCCTTGTCTTTCCATGGACAACAACAAACACGAATTTTATGTTTATCCTTTGTGTTTATGCTTTACTATCACCCAAAACTGCAAACGACTTGCAGTTTGTGTCCTTTTTAAAGAACACACAAATGTTAAGCTCTACTTTCATTCTACAACTTGCTTCTTGATTCAACATTGCTTCTAAGATCTGTCAAATTAATACACTGCTGATCGGGTTCAATCATTATCATCTCTGTAGAGCGCAGTAATCTATATCATAAGTGCACCAATGGACCGTATTAATTCTGCTGTCAGTTCTGCTGTCTGTATTAGTTCTGCTGTCAGCGAACGTGTAGACTGCTTTCCAAATTCAGCGCTGCGAACCAGGCTGCAGCAAACAGCACCGTGCACAGCGCCATGGACCGTAAGTCCCAGGTAGCGCCCAGCACGTTTGCTAGAAATCGCCACGCCGCTCTGCAAACAAACGGTGGTAGGAGTTCACAGCCGACAGTATTCTCCCCTCACCATGTCCACACCAACACGTAGTCTTATCACGTACTTCCAGTCTTCTGGGTGCAACATGGTAGCTGTTTGACCCGAACCTCCAGAATTAGTACCAGCGATGATTAGTGGAACTGATGGATGGAAGAGAGAAAACGGTAAGTATTCAACCCACAACAGTTAAATCACAACTCTTCTTTCTTGGTTCTAATATATGCACTACCGCTAAATCTACCGAAAGAAATGACTTTGCTGCAACCTACAGTGTTTCATAATGTTAGCTTTATGGTTTTGCCGTCCAACCTGCATTCACTGAGTACCAACTGTACATCAGGCATCATTCTGGATGCTGGGGATAGAATTCTAAATATTTTATAATTACCACAGATTCCAGTTTAGATTCCCATCACAGGAGTATTCTGTTTCTTACATCTTTTTATTATCGGATTCTACACGTACTGTCCTACCAGCAGAGAACATATTATGTATAATATTGACCTTCTGGACCTGGAACAGGTCTCTTGTTCCATGGCTCCCAAGTCATTATTGTAAATGTACTTTGGGTAAAGAAAAGGATATGACTTTCTGTGTGGGGAATGTAAACATCGCTGCACAAGTACCGTCCAAAATTCAGTTGAGGCTCTCCAAGTTTTTGCCCCATTGGTCCAATGCTAAAAGAGGTATCTTAGTCACATGCACCGTCAATGAGATGACAGGCTTGCACCGGTTTTCCTCTTAACCCTGCCCGTGTGCGCTCTTTTTATTTCAAACCTATGCTGCTAACGTGCATATAATTTGGTCATTTCTATATCTCTGTTGATTTCTCCTTTTATTACAGCTCCTCAAAATTAACTAAAAATATAATGAGATTCAAATCAAAGAGCTAATCAGAGTTTCTGAAGTGAAGTTAGCAGAAGATTTCAAAATTTGTCTGAATAAATAAACTCCTCTGTTTGTTCAAGAAATATATTTATGTGTCCACAGTGTACCAGGCACTGTCCTGGGCCTGGGCGTGTACTGATGAATTCCACAGATACAGCTCATTCCTTCCAGGTGTTAATGAGGGAGAGGATGTCACTGGAGTAAGCCCAGCTCAAAGACAGCATGGTGAGACACACTTAACTACACGGGAACATCAGGGAAGACCATTCCAAGGAAACACACAGGCTCTGATCTGAAGAACGCACGCGGGGGTAGCAAGGCAAAGGGTGGAGACAGGAAAAGAGCTAAACACGGTGTGTTTTGGAGAAGATAGGATTGTACGTATGGAAAATCCAAAACAACCTCCACATGACCCATAAAAAATAGTAGGAGGCTTTTCCGACTCAAGATCATACCATATCAATTGGATTTCTCTATCCTGATAATAAAAAGATGTGACATGAATATTTGAAAATGTTAACAGTACTAAAAATTGTCAGGTACAGTATCAGAATAAATCCAACAAAAGGTGTGTAACGACTCGATGGAGAAAATTAAATTTTAAAGAGAAAAAAACCTACAACAAATCAAATAAGACAAATGAAACGATGGTATAAAGTGACAGTTCTCTCCAAACTAATTTATTAGTTCAGTATAATGCTCTGCAGAGAGATTGACAAGCACTTCACAAAGAAAGGATCCAACCAGCAACCAGACAAAAATGCACCGCATTTCACTGGCGGTCAGGGAAATGTGCGTGAAAACTCTATGAGATACGACTTACCCTACGGGCTGACCAAACTGAGAAAGACTGATAACACCAAGTATTGATGAGGAGAGGGGGCAACCAGAACTCACAATTGTTGCTGACAGGACATTAAGGGGTTCAACTAATTGGAAGAACATTTGGCAGTATCCACCAAAGCAGAAGATGAGGCAAACCCTACGAACTCCCAAATCCACACATGGGTGCCTGCCCTGGAGAAAGGCAGACGCACACACGCTCAGATGTCTGTACAAGAACATTCGTAGCAGAGTTATTTGCACTACTCCAATCTACAACGATCCAACGCCCACTGACAGTGGAATAAATAAGGAAGCCTTCAAACTGTGGCATATTTATACAATGTTCTGCTGTGCAGCAATAAAAACAAACACACCACGAGTACAGTTGGCATAGATAAATCTCAAAGACATCATTTTGAGCAGAAGAAGCCAGACGCCAATGAACACAAATTATAGCATCCCATTGACATCATGTTCGAAGCCAGGCAAAATTAAACTCCATTTATCAGGGACGCATAATTAGGTAGTAAACCTATAAAGAAAATCAATCAAGGAAATACCATAACATTCAAGATAGCAGCTACATGGTAAGGTTTGGATAGGGATTCTGGGACACTTGGCAAAGTCTTAGTTTTGACCTAGATGGAGGCAATGAAAGGGTTTTGTTTTATTGTAATTTGTTCATCTGTATATCTACTCCCTCCCACCACACACTTTTATGGGTTTGTCACAGCTTACAAAACACAAGAGAAACAACCAACAGTACAAATACTATACATAAAGTTTTAAAAGAAATGGAAAGAGGGGAGCCTGGGTGGCTCAGTCAGTTGGGCATCTGACTTTGGCTCGGGTCAGGATCTCGTGGTACATGAGCTCGAGCCCCCCATCGGGCTCTGTGCTGACAGCTCAGAGCCTGGAGCCTGCTTCAGATTCTGTGTCTCCCTCTCTCTTCCCTGCTCGTGCTCTGTCTCTCTCTCTCTCAAAAATAAACAAACATTAAAAAATAATTACAAAATAAATGCAAAGTGTGATAACAAGAGTGTCTGGAAGGTGCTAGAGAGACCGTCTTCTCTCAAGGTGGGAAACACTCCCAAAGAGGCCCGGGAGTGTGCATGGTGGTCAAGGCGGATCTCTGACACCAGGAAAACCCGAGCAGGCTTCCGGGAAGTTACTCCACACCCCTAAGCCTCTGGAACAACAGGAAAACCTGGGCAACATGCCAGGGAGGGGGTGTCCCCCACATACCGCCTGGGATGCCCACCCCATCCTTGTTGGGTGAGACCATCGAGGACCCCCAGCCTGCAAGTGAACATATACTATGGAATGAAAGAAAATAAACCTCAAAGTGATAAAGCCCTCCTAATTTTCAACATGGGTTTTTCAATAAAACCCACCTCACGGGACTGGGGACAAGTTGCTTAAGAAGCTAACTCACAGAAACCACTAGCAGAGTGAATTGGCTACCATATTTAATGAATGAAGTGTTCCAAACATCAGAGAGGAAAAGATACATTAAAAGGCATGTGAATGGCGAACAAAGGAAGGCACACAAATGGAATTAAACTATGGAAAGGAGCCATTGTCATGTAATTACATTCATGTGAGATTTACCAAGATAACATTCTGGCCCCACCCTTCCAAGATTCAGAACATTTTCTTTTTTTTCTTCTTTATTTTTTTTTAATTTTAGAGGGAGAGATCGAGGAAGAGGAAGAGAGACAGAGAGAGAGAATCTCAAGCAGGCTCCATGCTCAGTAAGCTGACATGGAGCTTGATCCCACGACCGTGAGATCACGACCTGAGCCGAAATCAAGAGTCGGTGGCTCAACCGACTGAGCTGCCCAGGTGCCCCGAGAGGCAGAACATTTTAACCAACCACTGTTGGTTAAGTGTGGGGGAAGCAAACATGGGGTAGTCAGAACTCTAGAAATCGCTGGAAGCATCAGGCACCCCCCACATTTAGAGCTGAGTGTGAACAGCAAAGGTGTGAGTGTCTGTCGCATCACCGCAGCGCTAGGTCCACAGGTGGGGAGAAGGGCCCAAAAGAGAGAACCGGGAGGCTGGGTCCTCGGGGCAGGGCTTGGGCTTGGAACTGTCCCAGGAGCTCACTCGACAAGACGTACGTGGTTTTGTTTGTAGTGTTTTAAGCCACCCTGTGCTTTAGATCCAATTCTTTGTGAAAGAAATATTGTTTCTAAGACGTGAAGTATTGGCAAGAGCTTGGTGTCTCTTCATCCTAAAAGGATCACCTCCAGAAATATCTTTCTATTAGGGGCATTGATTTTTCTGAGTCTCTCATATCTTTGCTGCAAGACTTTCCTCCAGGAGCTGATACTTCCGCACTGATGTCCTGACACAAGACCAACGGGTACCTCGCTGGGCGCTGACTCTATCAGGAGCAATAAACTGCAGGCACATCCCCGGCTAATAGAAATCGCCTCCCGGCTCTGCGCCCGGATTGGGATTCCAGACACCTTTCAGCCGAGCCTCTGCAGGGCAGGCCCTCAGCTCCGTGCCTGGTGGAGACTTATTTCCACAAAATATGTTGCAAGGCTACCTCCTGCTCCCTGACCCGTATTAGCATCGAAACTGCCCATGTACCCTGGCAGTGGCATTAGCATCCGGCATGCCTGTTCATTTCTTTCCTTCTTTACTGAGGAAATTGCCTGTGGTTCCACAGGATCGTAACTGTTATGACAAGTGAGAACACCACGCTGAGAATTTCTTGTGTGACCTCACACTGTTGACACATCTATTTAGATCTCGAAATTAAAACCGCACGCCTAGAAAGTCCTCGAGAATAGAGCAAAGGACACCACGGTGCTACATTTCATAACAGAAAAGCATTCAATCGTGCATCTGTTATGTCCCCTAAAAGGGAGCTCCTTTGTTAATCTAAGTCGCCAGAATTTACTAATCACTTACTGTGTGTGAGGCATTGTCTGGGGACTGGAACAGCAGCCGGGGAAACAGAGAGGAACTACAGGCGAGCTCCGCCTGTTGCGGCAATCACGGGCCAGAGGGGGCAGCTCGAGAAGGATTAAACTTCGCCAAACTCCAACACCGGGTAAAGTGCCTCAAGGATTACGTGGAAAAATCATGGCAGTTCGTGGAACTTGTGGTTTCCATCACCTCCCACGTGGACTGCTCCCCCGCCTCCAGTCTTGCTCCCCTGACCACGCTGGCCTCGGAATCAACTTTAAAGCACAGGTTTGGTCATGCCGGTGTCTGGGCTAAAACGACTCAATGGCTCTGTGCTGTCCTTCACCTTAAGTCCAAAGTTCTTAAGAGGCCGGTAAAGTCTCTCACTTTTCTCCTTGCTCACGTCCAAATCTTTAACGTCAGTCAGCTCTTTGCAGGTGCCCTGCTTTGCTCTAGAACCCTCTCCCCGACCTCACCCCCTGGCTCCACTCCATCCCGTAGCATCTACTTCCTGTCTCACCGTGGAGATCCCTTCCTCTGTGACTCCATATCTAGGTTGTGTGGCTTCCTGCTTCTGTCCGTCACAGCCCCTGCACTTGACTTATCATGTGACTCCCACACCACTATTATGAGTGCCCGTCCACCAGAGCAGGGCTCTGTGAGGACACATAGGGTCTGCTCGGGCCACCATCATCACCTCTAGCACCTAGCACGGTGCCTGGCTCATAGCAGATGCTTAGGACATACACACGGATGAGGCAAGGAGGGAATGTCTTCACGCTGTCCTAGCCGTGAAGCATCCATAACTGCACTCAGCAAGTGTGCCTTAGTCCATCCAGGCTGCCACCGCAAATCGCCACAGACCGGGTGGCTGACAAACAACAGGAATGTATTGCTCCCAGTTCTGGAGGCTTGGAGATCCAAGACCAAGATGCCAACATGGCTGTCTTCCGTGGGGTTCTGCTTCCTGGTTCACGGGAACCTTCTCACTGCGTCCTCGATGGTGGAAGGGGGGTGGCGATCTCTCTGGAGCCTCTTCAATAAAGCACTAATCCCACTGGCGAGGGCTCCACCCTCCTGACTTAAGCACCTCCCAAAAGCTTCACCTACTAAAACCACCACGTTGGGCATTAGGATCTCAACATAGAAATTCGGGAGGGGACACAAACATTCGGACCATAGCAATGCAGAAAACATGCTCCTTTTATTGGGAATTTCAAAAGACAGGCATGCAATGAGAAATTCAGTTGGAAAGGCAGGTTGAGGCCAGATCCTAGGAGGCCTTGAATGTCAGGGTAGGGATCTGGGAGGCAAGACTTGTGCTACCTCCGGGAGGCCGACAGGGACAGGATTCACTGCCCCACCTGAAACCATCAAAACAGAAGAGCAGGCAAAACATACAAAAGAGCAGTTCTCAAGAGGCGGGACATCAGGCGGTGAACAACAGTGATACGTGAGAGGAAGTTCACAAACCACATGAGCCTTATCGCTGCCCCCCGCACTGCCTTGAGAGCCACAGCTTGGGAACAGCAACCCAGGAGACGGGACAGAGACTCCGGGACACTAGGCCGGTGAGAGTTTACACAGCAGAGTGCTGACAGAGCACCCTGCACACAGGGAAAACCCATTTCTGCAAGAGGATGTCCTGTGATATTCAGCCAGGGAGAGCCAAGTACACGTCAGCCTATGTGGCAGGTGGGAGAATCTACATGAGGACAGGGGAAACCTACCCAGAAGAAAACCGCTGAGCCTCACATAGGGCCAGATACGGTGCTTGTTCTCACCAGCCAGACCGCAAAATCTCATCATTCACAGTGCACTGGGTAAATTACACCGGAAGATCTTGCCTCAGTGACGGGCACAGTTAGTTCTAGATGGTACCCCCCCCCCCATGGACCCAGCCAACAAATCGGGAGAACAAAACCTGAGAGAATCAAACTGTCTCCTATTAGCTTGACTGTGTCCCTGAACGAAGTCCAGTAACAGCAGTCGGGTTGCAAAAATATCCCGCATTGAGTAAAATCTATGATGTCTGCTATTCAGAGATGAACAGATAAACAAAAGAACAGGGAAACACAACCCATAATGAGGAGAATTGATTAGTCAATTGAAGCCAACCCAGAACTGACACAGAGGTTAGGATCGGCAAACAGAAACATTAAAATTTATCACAAATGCATCCCCTGTGTTCGTTTCTTACAGACATGAAAGATATAAAGTAACACAACAGAAATCCTCCAGGTAAAAACTACAAATCTGAAATGAAAGTTCCACTAGATGGGCAAATTAGACACTGCTGAAGAAAAAATAGTGAGGCTGAAGACATAACAATAGAAACTACCTAAAAGAAAACACAAAGAAAGAAAATAATCAAGAAAAATGAGCCAACCATTGGGCACTTGTGGGCCAACCTCAAGAGCTACCATATATGTGTAATTTGAGGACTAGAAGGAATGGAGAGGAGGGCAGAGAAAGCATTGAGAAAATAGTAGCAGAAAAGGCTTCAATTTGATAAAATAATAAACCGATAGATTGAAGAAGCTTAATGAATCCCACAGCATATCCTAATTGAAACAGTGAAATCTTGTCAGAAAGCAATCCTAACTACCTGCTACCTAGGTGAAAAGTACTTTATTATTTTTTTTAATGTTTATTTGTTTTTGAGACAGAGAGAGAGCATGAGCAGTGAAGGGGCAGAGAGAGAGGGAGACACAGAATGTGAAGCAGGCTCCAGATTCTGAGCTGTCAGCACAGAGCCCGACACGGGGCTCGAACTCACGGACTGTGAGATCATGACCTGAGCCGAAGTTGGACGCCCAACCGACTGAGCCACCCAGGCGCCCCAAAAGCACTTTAAATATAAGCATAAAGAGGAGTTAAAACAAAAGCACAGGGAGAATATATACCTGCTAACACTAGTCAAAATAAGGTTGGACTGACTATTTTATTTCAGACAAAGAGAAGTAACAGGTTTTGAAAGTCACTTCATAAGGAGAAGGGCGCTGAACTGGTCAAGAAGCTCAAACAATTTTAAACCTTTACGAACCTCAAAACAAAACTTCCCAATACATTGAGTGAAACAGATACAACTACAAAGTAAAGGAGAGAAAATAAAACCATGGTAGCTTTCGCTCAGGACCTTGTTGAAGCAGCAAAGAACCAGCGAGAGTGTGGCCTAGTTCGATACCACTATCAACAACCTTGACTGACACAGGACGCCGGACCCAAAAAAGCAGAATGTACATTCTTTTCGGGTATGCACATAAAGTTTCCCAAGATAGATAACGTTCTGGAGGATAATTTAAGTCTAAACAAACTTCAAGGGATTCAAATCATGAAAGTATGTGCTCTGACCAAAACGAATTTAACCACAAGTTAATGTATACAAGTTAATAACTATAATAACAAGTTAGTAACTACAAGAAAGATATCTTGAACATGCCCAGATATTTGAAAACAAAAAACATGTATTTCTAAATAAGCTGTGGGTCAAAGAAGAAACCAAGAGGGAAATTAGAAAGTATTTTAAACGGAATGAAAAACACATCATATCAGAATGTGTGAAACACAGCAAGTGCAAGAATCAGGTAGGAATTTATAGCACCAAATGCCGACATCAGAAAAGAAGAAAGATCTCAAAGAAGGACTTCAGCTTCCTCTTTGAAGCTGAAAACAACAGCACATTAAACCCATAGTAAGCAGAATAAAGGAAACAGGAAAACTCAACATGGAAGCCAACAAAAAAGAAAACAGAAATGGATCAAATCAAAAGTTGGTCCTTTGAACAGATCAACTTAATTGATAGTGATAAAGAAACAGAGAAAACACAAATCACCAACGTTAGGGATGAGAAAAGTAACATCACTATAGATTCATAAGTTATTACAAAGGATAATAAGGGACTATTAGGAACAACTTGAAGCCTCCTTTCAAAAACGTAGATGCTATGAAAGATTTCCTGAAAGGTACAAACTGCCAGAAAAATAGAGAATGTTAATAGCCTTATATCTATTAAAGAAATGGCATTTAAAGGTACAAGTCTTCACCCACACCTAATGCCAGCCACATCCACCAAAAAAACAAACTCTAGAATCAGATGACTTTACTTGTGAGTTATACCAAACATTTAAGGAAGAAACATATGAATTCACCAGAGACACATCCAACAGGAAGAACCGTTTCCCAATTCATTTTTGAGACCAGCATTATGCAGATTCCCAAATCAAAGACATTATCAGAAAAAAAGACTAGAGACAAATATCCCTCATAAACATAGACTGAAAAAAAATCTAAGCAAAATTTTATTTTAGTAAATCATCAACCAATACGTTAAAATAATAATATATCATGGCCAAGTAAGTTTTATTCCCCAAAAGCAAGGTCTGTCTAACATCTGAAAATCAATCAGTATAATTCACCACATTACCACACTAAAAAATAAAAACTATATGATCATCTTGACTGAGGAGGAAAGGCATTTCACAAAATCTGACATCTCTTCTCCTTAAAAACTCCCACAAAACAAGAAATAAAAGTGAACTCCCTCAACCTGATAAGGTGCATCAATGAGAAACTACAGCTGATGTCATCTATAATGATAAATGTTTTCCCCTAAGATCAGGTACAAGACAAGGATGTCTACCCTCACCATGTCCATCAATACTGTATTGAAGCTTCTGTCCACTGCGCTCAGGCCAGAATAAGAAATCAAAAGCAAACAGATGGGCAAGGAAAAAGTAACACTGTCTTTAATCTGAGATGGCATGATCATTAATGACAAAGATTCAATAAAATCTGTAAAAGCTACTAGGACAAGTAAATGAGTTTAACAAGGATGTGGTGTAGAAATAACACCAGCACCCCAAAATCGATTATATTTCTATATCAGAAAACAATTGGAAACTTAAAAGCTATTTACAATAGCATTAAAAATATGGACAATGGATACATTCAACAAAACATGTGTGTAAACTAGTCTACAAACCATTGCGAGGAGATATCAAGGACTTAAGTGACTGGGGATACGATTTCGTTCAGAGGTCAGAAGCCCCGGTCGTGTTGATCCCAGTCCCCCCAAAATGTGGGGATCCGGTGCCACCCAAACAGAAGCCTGTCAAAGTTTTTTGTTGGAATTGAGAAAGTGATTCTAAAATTCACGTGGGATTCAAAAGGACCTAGAAAATGGAAGGAGCTTTGAAGAAGAAGCACGGCATTGGGAGGACAGCACCACCTCACGTGACAGCTTACTGTGAGGTGACAGTAACCAAACAGGGTGCCACAGATTTCAAAATAAACAAGTAGGTTGAAAGAAGAAGGAGAGATTCCACAGCAGACACACAAGTATGGACCCTGACCTCTGACAAAAGGGCAACAACAATTCAGTGGAGAAAAGACAGTCCCCTTGACAAATGGTGCAGGGAAAAGCAATATTCTGTGTGCACAAAAATAAAAAATAAAAAATAAAAACAACAGGGGCGCCTGGGTGGCTCAGTCGGTTAAGGGTCCACTTTGCTCACGTCATGATCTCATGGTTTGTGAGTTCGAGCCCCACATCGGGCTCTTTGCCGATGGCTCGGAGCCTGGGGCCTGCTTCAGATTCTGTGTCTCCTCCTCTTTCTGTCTCTCCCATGCTCATGCTCTGTCTTTCTCTGTCTCTCAATAATAAATAAATGTTACAAAATTTTTTTTTTAAAAACGACAAACATTAACTCATACAAATATGCCATATACATAATATTCTCTCCGACCACACGTAAAATTTAATGCAAAATGTTTCACAGACTTCAAAGTGAAAGCTAAACCATAAAGCTTCTAGAAGAAAATAAAAGCGAAAGGAAATATTTGTGATCTTCATGGAGGAGCAGGGTCCCTACATACCATCCCCAAAGCACCATCCGTACAAAAAAAAAAAAACACTGCTAAACTCGAGTTCGTGAAAACTGTAAGTTTCCACTCTTCAAAAGACCCTTGAAAGAATGGACAGATGTCGGAGGAACTATTTTCAAACCACATATCTGATGGAGTTGTATCGAGAATCTACAGAGAACTCTCAAACTACAATTCAACACAGTAACCCAGTCTTCAAAATTAGGAAAGAGATCTGGACATTTCACCAAAGAAGCGGTATGGACAGCAAGTAATCTAATAAAATGCCCTCAATAGCATGAGTCATTAAGGAAATGCAGATGAGAGCCGCGGTGAGATGTCCCCGCAAGCCTAGTAGGGCTGCAAAGCTAGAGAAGACAGAGCATGCCAAGTATTGGTAAGTCTGTGGGGGAACTGGAACTCTCCTGCATGTGGAATGGTACAACCGCCCTGCAAAACAGTTTTCCCTACATCTGAACATACATGTAACATATGATCCTGCCATGGTCCATAAAAGAAAAAAACTGATACGTCGGACGGACCTCATTAAAATTCAAAACTTCAGCAAGTCAACAGACGCTGAAAAGAAAATGAAAATACAAACAGGTTGGGAGAAAATATTTGCAGAAGATACATCTGATAAAGGACTTGTGTCTAGAATATAGTAAAAACAAACAAACAAAAAAACACTTCTTACAACTCAATAATAAAAGACAGGCAACCTGGGGTGCCTGGGTGGCACAGTCAGTTGAGCGTCTGACTTTTCGTTTCAGCTCAGGTCATGTCCCAGGGTCGTGGGATCAAGCCTCGGATCAGGCTCCATGCTGGGCGAGGAGCGTGATTAAGATTCATTCTCTCTCTCTCTCTCTCTCTCTCTCTCTCTCTCCATCTGCCCTTCTCCCCAACTCACACTTGCTCTTACCCCCCAAAAAAAACAAACAAAAAAAGACAAGCAACCCAATCAAAACATCAGCACAAAATTTAAATAGCTACTTCCCCATAGAGAACATACCAATGGCGAAGGAGCACATGAAAAAATGCTCAACATTTTAGTCATTAGGAAAATGGTAGTGAAAACCACACTAGAATGGACATAACAAAAAAGGCAAACAACTACAGCTGGTGAAGATGTAAAGACTCTGGATCCCATGTGCACTGTTGGCAGGGATGTAAATGGTGCAGCCACTTCCAAAAACTTTGTCCACGTCTTAAAAAGTAAAACGTGAATTGACCATATGACCCAGCAGTTCAGTTCCACTCTCAAGTATCCACCTAGGAGACGTAAAACTACATGCCCACACAAGAACTTTAGTGTCTTTCTTTGCTGCATATTCTGAGCATTCACTCATAATATCCCCAATGTGGTAACAACCTAAATGCCCATCCGTTGGGAAGAAGACAAAGGAATACTACTTTGCCACAAAAGGGGAAAACCCACAGGTACATTCTATCACCTGGATGAACCTCGAAAACATTATGCTGCATGAAAGAATTCAGACACAAGAAACCACCCACCATATTGTTTGATTTTTAAGAAATATCCAGAAGGGGCACCTGGGTGGCTTGGGTCGTTAAGCGTCCAACTTTGGCTCAGGTCACAATCGCACAGTTCGTGAGTTCGAGTCCCGCGTTGGGCTCCGTGCTGACAGCTCAGAGCCTGGAGCTGCTTTGGATTCTGTGTCTCCCTCTCTCTGCCCCTCCCCCACTCACACTCTCAAAAATAAATAAACATTAAAAAATTATTTAAAAATTAATATCCAGAGATGGCAAAGCTACCAAATAGCTTTAATCCACAAAAGTAGATTAGTGGGCAGATAAATGTGCACAGGGAATCCTGCAGCAGTGAGATGTTCCAGAACCCATTTATGGTGATGGTTGTACAACTCTGTCGACGTACTAAAAGAAATTTTTAAAAAAATTTACATTTTAAAAAATCAACTTGGGGCGCCTGGGTGGCGCAGTCGGTTAAGCGTCCGACTTCAGCCAGGTCACGATCTCGCGGTGCGTGAGTTCGAGCCCCGCGTCAGGCTCTGGGCTGATGGCTCGGAGCCTGGAGCCTGTTTCCGATTCTGTGTCTCCCTCTCTCTCTGCCCCTCCCCCGTTCATGCTCTGTCTCTCTCTGTCCCAAAAATAAATAAAAAACGTTGAAAAAAAAATTAAAAAAAAAAAAAATCAACTTAAAACAGGTGATACATACGGTATACAAAATATGCCCCAATCAAGATTTTAAAAAGACCAAAGTGGTTGGTTTTTTGGTTTTGGGTTTTTTTTTTTGTTTGTTTGTTTGTTTTGTTTTTTTTTTGAGAAAGGGAATGCGAGCAGGGGAGGGACAGAGAGAGAGAGAGGGAGAATTTCAAGCAGGCTCCATGCCCAGCACTCAGCGCCGAGCCTGACTTGGGGCTCGATCTCACAACCCTGGGATCATGACCTGAGTCGAAATCAAGAGTCAGATGCTTAAGCCACACAGATGAGCCACACAGATGTCCCCTAAGTAGTTAAAAAGAAAAAAAAAAGTATTAAGGCTGTCCCTGAGTTTTTGAGGATTCACGATCAAAACCGTATTTTAAGAAGATCCAAGCTAGATTTTAGGAACAGCTCCTACCGTTAGATGAAAGATCGATCAGAGGAGAATGCAGTGAAACATATATTATGGCTTAAATATCTGAAGTCAGCCAAGTCTCATTTCAAAAGCTCACGTAATAGAGAAGACAAAAAACTCTCTCACTTCTTAAATGCCTCCCTCCAAGGAAAATAATTCCACCAAATCAGGCAGCATTAAAGACAAGGAAAGCTGTCGGGCGAGGCCTGACTCCCAGCGATCTTCTCTGCTGTGACATCTGACAAAAGCTGATCCAGATTTCCGGATTACACTCTTTATGCAGTAAAATTCTGTCTCCTATCACAGCATCTCCCGCTAATGTGACAAGTCGGAAATCTGACAGCGCTGATGTTCTGTGCCAAAAACCATCCAGCAGGTGACTGAGCTCACTTCACTGTTTGAAAACCAGAGCCATCTGCCAATTGTAGGTGAGTGACACCTGGGAACTCCAACGTGGCGCTTACGAGAAGATGATGTAGACGCCAATCCTGTATCTGATTTTGACAAAACGTCTTGTTCTGATGTAAATACACTGTATGAGTCAAATATAAATTTTTTGCAATATCAAGGTTTGTACTGGCTTGTAGGAAGGGGGTTTATCTTTCTGACAATATCCCGCTCAGATCTCTAGAACAGAATTTGCCACTCTAACTTCCTTTTAAATTTTCCCTTAATCGTGCCCTAATGCAATCCTTGCTCAGAAACTTTCTTGATATCATGAACACTTGGATTTTGTTCCTATTCCCTTGGAACCAGCTTTTATTCATCGGCTGGCACTCACAGTGCTAGGGAGGGACCATTCCCTTCCATTTGTCTGAAATGCAATCACACCAATGTCATCATTTTAGGTCAAGGTTAAAGTTAAAAGGAGTAAGAACTAATGGAGCTTGGGTGTAGACCACACACTGTCCACACTGGGAAGCAGTCATAAGACATTGTGTTGAATGAAGGCACTAAAATCCTGTATTTGGAGGCAGGCGGGCTTGGGGGCAAAAAGCAGAGGAGACAGGATGTGGATGTGTATTGGAACGTAAAATATAAAGACACTACTTCGGGGCGCCTCGGTGGCTCAGTCATTGAGTATCTGACTTCAGCTCAGGTCATGAGCTCACAGTCTGTGAATTCGAGTCCCACATCGGATGAGCCCCACTTCTCTCTCTCTCTCTCTCTCTGCCCCTTGCTCACTTGCTCTCTCTCTCTCTCTCTCTCAGAAATATAAAATATAAAGACACTAAGTACATGAATAGCTTAAAGGAAATTGCACAAATACTCAGAGGCTACAAACAAACAGATTAAAATATGAAATGAGGTGAGTCCCCAGTCTGGTGTCTCTCTGGAGTCACAGACTGATCTGCAGTGACGTAGGGCTTCCTTTGACCGTCCCTGCAGTGACGGTGCGTGAAGCCAGAACTTCCACAGGACACACTTGCAGCGAACAAAATCAAGCCCTAACTTGCAAACACAGCTAGCAAGCCCACTTGGCTCTCGTGCCCCGACTCTGGGTGCGACGGGAGCATCTCCTGGCAACAGTGACATGTCGGCCCAGACTCACGGCTTTGAGAGCCATCTGCAAGATCCACACAAACACAAGCTGAGGACTGAGGTTAAAGTGGTCCCAGATACTAAGTCAAGAGACCCTTGGCTTCCTGGAAGAAGCAAATCCAAATACTTCCCAGAGGGTCTTGCACGTAAGGAAGCAGACTCATCAAACAAAAACAACAACAAAGGAAATAAGCCACATGAGCAAGAGTTAGAAGTAAGTAGCAGCAGAGTCAGATGCAAATAGACGCCAGATGGAGGGGCGCCTGGAGGGCTCAGTCAGTTGGGCGTCCGATTTCAGCTCAGGTCATGATCTCATGGTTCATGAGTTGGAGCCTGAATCGAGCTCGCTGCTATCCATGCAGAACCTGCTTCACTTCCTTGTCCCCCCCTCTCTCTGTCCCTCCCCTGCTCATGCTCTCTCTCTCTCTCTCAAAAATAAATAAGGCATTTTTTTAAAAGTTTTTTAAAAAGATGCCAGATATTAGAATAATAGATTCAAAATCATGATGCGTATTATGAACAAACAAAAGAGAGACACAAAATAGGGCACAGAACAAGAGATGAATGGTTATGCAGATATAAAAATAAACAGTAAAACCCTTAAAGAAATCAAATGCTATATTAAATTAAAACGCATGAGATTGAAGAAAAGATTTAAGCAGGGGCGCCTGGGTGGCTCACTCGGTTAAGCTTTCCACTTCAGCTCAGGTCATGATCTCATGGTTCATGGGTTCGAGAGCCACGGTGCTCGGAGCCTGGAGCTGCTTCCGATTCTGTGTCTCCCTCTCTCTCTGCCCCTCCCCTGCTCACATTCGGTCTCTCTTCCTCTCAAAAATAAATAAACGTTTAAACATTTTTAAAAAGAAAAGAAAAGATGTAAGCAGATGCAGAGAGAATTGGTGAATAGGGAAGAAGATGGGAAGGAAGTGCCAGGGGCACAGCAGAGGGACAAAGGAAGGGAAGACACGAATGAAGGGGTGAGAAAGCTGGTGACAGCTGGCACATGTCTGATGGAGGTTTCAGAAAGGAACCAAGAGATTGGGGCAGAGGTAATATTTGGGGATAATGTACGAGATGCTTCCATACCCAGGAATGACATAAATCCTCAGAATCACAACACAATGAATCCCAAAGAATAAACAAAATGAAATACAACATCACAGCATATCACAGACAAGTTGTGGAACATTAAAATCAAAACATCTGAAGAGTGGCCAGAGAGAAAAGAAAGATAAGCTGCTGTGGGTGGGGACCAGCCTGGCAGCGGTCTGCTGGCCAGAAGGGTCCCAGGAGGACACCATCCTCAGTCTAGAGAGCTGCTCCCAACCAAACCCCAAAGACGGAGAAACAAAGACATTTCAGACAAACGAATCTCAAATTTACTGACAACAGATCCTGCCAACAGGGACTTCTCATGGATAAGTCTGGGGAAGAAAAGGAAAATTATTCCAAGAAGGAATTTCTGTGATTGAAAAAGAAAAATGATAAATATG
This sequence comes from Panthera uncia, assembly GCF_023721935.1. NCBI lineage: Eukaryota > Metazoa > Chordata > Mammalia > Carnivora > Felidae > Panthera > Panthera uncia. The sequence goes on along the minus strand of NC_064818.1, from coordinate 82,808,452 downwards.
AATAAATTTAAACAAGCATTAATTCCATTCTTAAAAAAAATGATATTAACACTAACTTGTGACTCTGGGATTCTACTTCTGGAGACAGCATATTAGGAAATTTGAACTAACACTTCCCTGAGGAAACAATATATTTTAAAGATTCGTTAAAGACACTGGATATCCAGTAAGATCAGAGGAAGAAAGTGACCCAAGGAGGTAAGTCCTGCTTGGGGACCAGCTTTCCCATTGGGCTCATATCCAATCTAGAGAACAAGGCTAAGAAAATGCCAATTCCTTTGACAGCACGCAGGACTATGGTAAAAATAAATCTCAGCAAACTAGAAAGAGCAGGAAACTACCTTTCTTGATACCATTTTTCTGTATTGATAAAATGCTTACGACAAAACCGAAGAGTAAGAAACTTAACTGTTATTGTCCACAGATGACATGATTGTGTATGCATAAAATCCAAAGGAAGGTACAGATAAACCAACAGTCAGAGAGTTTCGAAAAGTTGCTGCATGCAAATTTGATCTGTGGAAATCAATTATACTCCTAGACACCATCAAAATTAAAAAGTACAGTTTATAAAGATGCCATGTACAAATATAATGAGTATTATGACTAAATCTAACAATATTGCAAGATCGCTAGGCAGGGGGAAAAACATTATTAAGACAACTTAAGGCAACCTTCAATAAATGGAGGAATAAACCATATGCATGTGACTTAAAGACTTAATATTATAAAATGTCAATTTTCACCAGTTGATTCAAAACAATACCAATCAAAATCCCAATCTGTTGACCTTCACAAATTTAGTCTAGAATTTAAATGGAAATGCAAAGGACCCGGAATAGGCAAGGTATTCTTGAAGAACAAGTTGGGACAGCTTACTCTACTTGTATCAAGATGGATTACAAAGCGAAAGGAAACAGCACAGACTGGAACTGACATAAGCATGTGCATGCCGATGAGACAGTAGAAAGCCCGGAAGTAGACCCTCGCATATACAGATCCCTGGCTTACGACAAAATGGCCCTGCAGAGCAGCGAGGAAAAAGATGGCATTCTCAAGAAATGATGCGGGGTTGGCTGCAACAGTGTGAAAGGCAGGACAGTAAAACTTCTAAAAAATAAAACGATTGCTTAATTTCTCCTTCTGTCGCTTCATTGTTGGGTATAGAAGTGCAACAGATTTCTGTACATTGATTTTGTATCCTGAAACCTTACTGAATTGGTTTGTCAGTTCTAGTAGTTTTTTGGTGGAGTCTTTAGGGTTTTCTACGTAGACAATCATGTCATCTGCAAACAGTGAAAGTTTTACTTCTTCCTTACCAATTTGGATGCCTTTTATTTTTTTCTCTTGTCTGATTGCTATGACCAGGACTTCCAACGCTATGTTGAATAAATGTGGTGAGAGTGGACATCCTTGTCTGATGCCTGAGTCTCTCAGTTTTTCACCAATGAGGATGATGTTAGCTGTGTTTTTTTCATTATGGCCTTTATTATATTGGGTTATGTTCCCTCTACACCTACTCTGTTGGGAGTTTTTATCATGAACAGGTGTTGTACTTTGTCAAATGCTTTTTCTGCGTCTACTGAAATGATCATACGGTTTTATACTTTCTCTTGTTAATGTGGTATATCATGTTAATTGATTTGCAAATATTGAACCACTTTTGCCTCCCAGGAATAAATCCTACTAATGACTTGAAATAAGGAAAGTTTCCTTAAACAGGAAATAAAAATTATGAACAAAAAAGATAGGATTGATACACCTGAGTCTATTAAAATTATGAATTTATGTTTATGAAAAGTCATCATCAAGGCAGTGGAAAAGCAATCTAAATGGGTAGGAGAAGATATTTATAATATATACAAATGTTATTGACTGAATGTGTCCCCTCAAAATTCATATGTTGAAATCCTAATGCCAAGTTGACAGTATTTAGAGGCGGGGCCTCTGAGAGGTGATTACATCATTAGAGTGGAGCCCCCGTGTTGGGATCAGTGCCATTGTAACAGAGGCCTCAGGGAGCCCCCTCACCCCTTTCTCTACCATCTGTGGACACAGCGAAAAGACAGCCATCTATGAGCCAGAAAGTGAGTTCTCACCAGACACCAAATCTTCTCGTACTCTGATCTTTGACTTCCCGGTCTCCAGTAGATACGCGTACACATGAACCACCCCCCCCCACACACACACACACAGCCACCCACACCACACACCAACACCCACATGATGTAAGCATGTTCATTGCTACATTATTCAACATAGTCCAATTAGAGATACACTCAAGTGTCTTTCAACAGAAGAACGAATAAAAAAATTGTGGCTAATTTATATAATGAAATACTACGCAGTATGAAATGAATAAATTATACTCTAGTTATACTCTACAAACCGGATCACACTGACCTTTGTCAGAAGCTAGTGTCTGATGATTAGAGACTTAAATGTGACAGGCAAAACTATAAACCTTGAGAAGAAAATGAGGAAAATATCTTCACGCATTTGAAGTAGGAAATGATTTTAAACAAGAGAAAGAAGCACAAACATAAAGGAAAGATGGACAAGGTTTGATTATGTGAAAATAAAAAGTATCTATTCATAAAACACACCATCAAGCATGTGATGATCTATACTTTACAAGAATTGTTTAAAAAAAAAAAAACCAGGATGTTAGTATTCAGAATGTGTAAAGAACTCAAATCTATTTTTTTAGAAGCGCCCAATCAACTCAATAGGAAAATAGGCAAAAAGCTCAAACACAACTTTCATAAATATATGAAACGATTATCAGCCTCACTAATAATCATGGAAGTGGCAGCTAGAACCACAGTGAGACCCCTTTTCGTACCCAGCAGCTGAAGAAAAACTGAAAAACCTTACGGCAGGAACCTCTAACGAAGGGAGAGAGACCAAGTTTTTGATGGGAATGTCAAATGGTGTAATCAGTTTCAAAGCAGACTAAGTTCTGGTGATCTAAGGCTCAGTGCGGTGATTACAGCCAATAATGCTGTATTACTTTTCTGAAAGTGGCTCAGAAAGTAGATCTTAAATGTTCTCACCACTAAAAAGAAATGGTAATTACATGACACGATGGAGGTGTTACCTAGCTCTCTGGTGATCATTCTGCAAAATGTAAGTGTATGCAATTAACATGTCGTACACCTTAAACTTACACCATGTTCCGCATCAATCCTATCTCAATAAAGTCGGGGGGGCGGGGACAAATTGGCATGACCTCATTAAATGGAAAGACGTGTCTAACCTATGCCCTGAAAGATAGACATGCATGTGAACATGTTTGCTTTTAGACAGCAGGAGACAAATGCAAGAATACTTATAGCAGTGTTTTATAACAGGAAAACCCTGAAAATAATCCACTGGCAGTGCAGTAGATAAATAATTCTATTCTCTATTAACAGAATGCTATAAAGCAGTAAAGATGCATGAACTACGACTCCTTCCCTTCGTCACCATGGATGAACTCGCAAACATGATAGGAGACACGAAGGGAACTACAGAAGAATGCATAAGGTTTATATAAAGTCCACAGTTTTGTAAGGCTAAGTAAAATACTGTTTATGGCACACGTGTCATAAAAAACCAGGGGCCGCCAGGGTGGCCACGAGGACACTTGGCTTGGTGAAGGTCTTGGGTCAGAAGGGAGCCCAGCGCTATCAGCGAGAGACCCAGCGTGGGCTTCGAAGAGTCCTTCGTATTCTCTGCCATTGGTTGGGTGATACGGACGCGGGCGTTTGGTTCATCAGTATTACTTCACAGACGCCACGCATGTTGGGTGTATATAATCTGGCCAAAAGATGCAGTATTTTATACGACATCCGCACCGAGCTGTGCGCTGTATGGCTTTGCTTCTCCTCTTACGCCAGAATGAGCCCTGGGTCTCTCCTCCACCACCGCTCCTCCCTGGGGGCTCCGACTCGCTGCGTGTGTCCAGCGCCTGGCTCCCTGGAGCCCGTCTGCTTCCCCAGCTCCCGTGTGGATGCCTCACGGTGAACTTGAGCCGACAGAGCCCCGCCACACCCTCCCCCGAGGCACGGTTCTCCCGCGTGGCTGAAACCACTGACAGAAATGTCGCGTATGTGAGATGACACGTTGAGTAGCGCTAAGAAAACACCTGATCATGGGTCTCTCTGGACGTGATTCGCTCCCATTTGACTCTTCGTTTAGCTAACAGTGATAGTGGACACCTAGAGTGACCTCAAGACTGATCCTTGGGAACACACTTTGAACCCTCTGTGGCTGTCCCACCCCACCCGTGTCAGACTCGGCACTGAACTCTCCCATCACTGGCCGTCAGAAAAGTTTACCGCCAGAAGACGCAAGTCAGGAATTAACTCTTTTCTCCATAGGGCACAGCAAGAACCCCTGTTGCCAGCGGGTAAAAACCGCCTCTTCATTCATCCTTAGTCCTGTGACAGCGACGGGATCCAGAGGGAAGTGGGCCAGTCCAGAAGGTGGAAGGCAAGAGCGGACGTCGGCTATTGAGAACAGGAGGGGCGCCGCTCAGGGCAGAGGCAGCAGTGAGGACTTGCCGACCTCAGGAGGGAGGCAGAGGGAAGCAGGACGGGTCTTCAGTGAGGGGAGGGCCAGCTCTGGGGAGCACCTGGCCCCCGAGGCATTGGCGTGACTCAGTGGAAGCTTTCAGACTCCACACCACCACTGCCGGGGACGAGGGGCCTCTTCACTGCAGGGACCACCTGAAGCCGGCTCTGAGGTCCCCGAAGGCACCTTCCGTAGCACGCTCGCAAGGGCCTGTATGCGAACCGGGCAGGACGTCGGGCACTACCAGGGCGGGGATTATAAGATGTACGTGTGGCCCACGCTGATGTGCAAGTATCGTTGGCTGCATTTGTCCCCCACCGCCACCTTGCCCACCAGAGAGAAAGCACGTCCCCTGAAGTCTCCCACCACAGCTGTGCTCTCCCCACCCGGGTCTCTGAAGCCAAGTCAGGGTAAGGAGGGGGGGAGAGGGGAGAGATACGCTGGGCAGGCTTCAGGGAGGAGATTTTGCAGGACGTTTTGAGAGGTCTGGAGGCCAGCAGGCATGTAAAGAAACCAGAGAGCGGGAAGAGAATTCTGTGTCTCCTCTACGTTTTTCTGAAAAGAGCAAGTTAAGGAATTGAAATATTTGGACATAAATTTTCAAAAGCGATCTGGAGCCCTGCTCTGTGACAGCTGCGTGGGCCTGACATCGTCAGGTTGCTGGTGACCGATTTTATGTAACTGTGCATCGAGTCTTGTAAAAATAATTCTAACAGAAGATTTTAACTAACCTAGCTGGGAATCAAGCACGTTAGGGGCCTAGATCACAAGTTCTGGACAAACAGGGCATAAAATGCACCTTGTTTCTCCCATTTTGAATCTGACCAAGGCCTGAAGCCCTCCTCAAGAGTTACCTTCTCGTCCCAGCTGCTTGTAGCGGGGGGATTCCGGCTCCTGGGGCGCAGCGGGAAGTAATGGTGAAATCATTGCCTGTTATCAAGATCATCATCACAATGAATGTTTTAAGTATCTTTCAAAGCCTGTTCACTGGGGCGCCTGGGTGACTCAGGCAACTTAGCATCTGACTTCAGCTCAGGTCATGATCTCCTGGTCCGTGGGTTCAAGCCCCTCATCGGGCTCTGTGCTGACAGCTCGGAGCCTTCTTCAGATTCTGTGTCTCCCTCTCTCTCTCTCTGCCCCTCCCCTGCTCACACTCTGTCTCCCTCTAAAAGTAAATAAACATGAAAAGAAAAAAATTTAAAAGCCTGCTCATGACCCTCATCTGTAGGCATGATTATTATGATTATTATTGGCATTTGTCATATGGGAAAATCAAAATTCAGAAAGTTTATGAGATTTCCTCAATCTGCCAGGTGTTAGAAGAAGCAGGAATTCAAACCCAGGACTATCTGACTTTAAGGACCTCTGTGCCATCCACAGGACATGGTGTTTGTGATACCAGCTCTGGGGGAGTCAGCCTCCCTTCGCCCACCTGACCGAGGCTCCTGGGGGCACACCCAGAATCTGCTGGGGGCGAATCCCACGCACTTAGCAAAGATCAGGCAAACAGATGAGGCTAACTATTTGCTGATGGATGTAAGGCATTATTAGACATGGGGGGATTTTAAAGCATAGGGAACGGCGTTTATTTGCTCATTACATTGACTTCATCACAAATTGATTGGTGGTGCTCCAGCAAGAAGGTAGATACACTTCATTAAATGCATATATTAGCCGCTGCAATTATACACACTATATTACTCAACCTGAAAATTGCAATAATTTATTTTTTATTTAAGCACTTTCTTGCTGGAGCTATCACTCTTGAAAGGCTTGCAAATGTGACTAGTTTGTAATCATTTAAACATATTCCCACTTTAAATGTACAAATGGAGTGACTTTTTTGTTTTTTAGAAGAAACAAATCACCGAAAAGCCAGTCTCTCTAAGAATTTAGACTGTGCGTGAGGACTTCCTTTCTCCCTACAAACGTCCTTTTCTCAGAGTCCTGCAGAATGCAGTATTTCAGTGTACCGGAGCCCGGTGCCCGCTGGCCCTTCCCAGCTTCCGAAAGGACCCACGTGAAATCAAGCAGCAGGGCACAAGCTCGTGGCAGGAGAGCCTCAGAGGGCTGAGCTCAACGTCCACAGAGTCTGGCGAAATATGACCAGAGAGCCACGAAAGATGCCACTTAGAAAGTATGGAGGACAAAACAGCCCCCAGATATCAAACAGTCCAATAACTAGTGAATGTTTTCAAGAGTTACCTTTAAAAGAATCTCCAGTCTCAACTTTTACTCCGGTCTCCTGGGCTTTCAGCTACCAGGATACGTTAGCTTCTCGGCCCTAAAAACACCAACAACTTCCCAATCATTTAAAGTCACTTCCCCTGACTGGAGTCTAATGAGTCACAGTGCTGACTGCAGAGGCAGAGGAAGAGAAAGTGGAGGATGGAAAAGGGACCCAGAGGAGGGGGGGGGTGAGACGTGACCCCCAGAGAGGAGGAGGTCGGGCCACCTTCCCTGCAGCCCAAGGGCAGAAAGGGGTGGAGCAGGGGCGTGGCCCCTGCTGGACAGGACGTGGAAATAGCTGGAAATAGTGGTTGAGAGGGTGCCAGATGGGTCAGGATCTGTGGTGCTGAACTTGGCTCTCAGAACCCAGAGCTGAGGACAAAGAGCTATCAAAGTATCAAAAACTTGAACCACCTGCAGATGACCGGGAGGCCGATGGAAGGGATTACACCGGCTCCGCCCCTGCTCCCCTCCAGACCTCCCCTGCCCGGGCCACGGATGCAGCCCAGAGACAGCAGGCGCAGGGCACCGGGACTTTGGAGCCTGTGCCCTCTGCCTCCAGTGGGGGGTGGGGTGTCCTGCCTGCCCCCAGAGCAAAGAGAGTGACACAGACCTGGCTCTGGGCTGGGAATGTAAACAAGGGTTAGACCAGGCTTTTATTTACTTATTTACCTACTTACTTATTTATTTATGTTTATTTAATTTTGAGAAAGAGAGAGTGAGAGAGACAGACAGACAGTGTGAGTGGGGGAGGGGCAAAGAGAGAGGGAGGCACAGAATCCAAAGCAGGCTCCAGGCTCCGAGCTGTCATCACAGAGCCTGACGTGGGGCTCGAACCCACAAACTGTGAGATCATGACCTGAGCTGAAGTCAGACGCTCAACCGACTGAGCCACGCAGGCGCCATAGACCAGACTTCTCTAAAGGCTGACTCACAGCCTCCTGCTCCTCCTTAAACACAGAGGAGAGTGTGGTGGTCAGTGGGGCCCCTGCTCTGCCACCTCTGGGTCAAGTGGACACCGTGGGGTGGCGCTGGGCTGGAGCAATTTTGCTACCCCATCACATGGGTGGCACGCTGGTCAACGGGATCCAAGGAGCAAGGGGCTCGGGGGCAGGTGAGAGGCACAGGATGAGGGAGAGCTGAGTGGACCTCCCACAACAGAGAGGGGAACCTGGAGGGGCCCTGGTGTGACGCTTCCAGGACGTTCCAAGGGGCATCTGCCAGAGAACAGCTTTGGGGATCAGCCATTCAGAGAGAACGTGCCAGAGAGGCAGCCACAGCCAACAAAGTACTTTGACAGCACTCAGGTGCCTGAGGACACATGTCCCCTCCCACCCTGACATAGCGTGGAACAGGGACCCAGGAAGACGAGGGACTGGACCACACACCTCCTTCTCACTACAGGACGCTGGAGCCTCAGAAGGAGAGTAGATAAGATTGGAGTTCAAGTTGGACACACTTGAGCTTTTCAATAAACAGAAGTGACCAGAAATCTATGGAATCCTGTCCGGATGACAGCAGGAGGCACAAGCAGGAAGTGACACACCGCTCAAGAGCATTCTCGGAAAATACCAAAGTCACTTTGTGTCCGTGCCCCACTGCATTGCCAAGTCAAACACTAGCGTTTGGATCATTGGTGAATCACAGTGGAAAAGAATGAAGACAGGTAAGTAGAGGAATGTCTACCTGTGCCAAGGGGCCCATGAGACAGTAGGAGCGCCAGTCAAGAACCGTAGGATTTTTCTTCGGCAAAGCTGGAAGCCCAGGTGGGCATAAAGACAGCAAACGATGTGTAAAATTTCCTTTTAAACAATAAACCATCATATAAGCAGCTTACAATTATGTCTATTTTCTTCTAAGTGCAATACCTTGAAGTCAGTTACACCCCGGTGTCTGGTGTTGACTTTCCATGGATACGACAAAGGACAGATTTAGCACCAATCGTTCAAAGCCTCACATGTTCCAGATGAGTCAGGATCTCCCTACACGCGTCCGGCTACACTCTGGTTTGTCTAAGGGTTTGGGGGCATTGAAGGCAAGACAATACAGAGAATAGGAGCCAGACCACAATATCTCAAACCCTGTCTGCCACCGACTCTGGGTGGTCTTATGGAGGTTACAAGTCAACACTGCTCTGCCTGTGCTCTTTGAAAAATAAATTTTTTTTTGAGAGAGAGAGAGAGAGAGAGAGAGAGAGAGAGCATGAGTACACGTGAGTGGGAGAGGAGAAGAAAGAGAGGGAGAGAGAATCCCAAGCAGGTTCCACACTCAGCACAGAGCCCAGCGTGGGGTTCAATGTTATGACTATGAGATCATGACCTGAGCCGCAATCAACAGTCAGCCGCTTAACCCCCTGAGTTTCTCAACTTCATATGGAAACACAGCTTCAAGCCCCCACTCCCAACAGGAATACCACCACGATGCTACAGAGAATTCCTGGAGCTACCTCTCCCCCCAAAGCCTATTTACACTGCAAGAGAGCCCCATCCATGGACAGGGCTCAGTTACGGGACAGAGGACGTTTTGGCCACCTCCTTCCTATTCAGGGCAGATCTGTGGGCCTCTCCCCATGTCCACTGCTGTGTCTCTCTCAGTGTCAGTGCAGGCAGTTAAAGTGTGCTGTCCACTTTGCCTTGACGGGGCATCACAATATACTCAACCCTCCGGCACTGACTCACTCAGCGGGTTCCACAACCCAAATGGAATAATCTAAGTTGGGTAGATGAGCACATTTTTTGAAGCCTCCATTTTTGAGTGCCTGCAGTTGAGTACAGCAACCCGGACATCCATTTGTCAGCTAAAAACCTGCAACTGAGAGGGAAGACAGAGAATGTTTTGCTCAATTTAGAGTCTACTTGAAATTAATGGAGAATAAACGTTCCAAATTCAAACCTTTCAAGGGACAATTTCCATTAAGCCCGAGCTCAGCTTCATTTCTGATCCACTGTTGCAAGGAGTAACAGCTGTTAGGGGCTCTGTAACTGCGATCAAACCACGGAGGCCATAAACTTTGAAAAGAAAACTCTCTTTCTGATGGTCACCGGGAGAAAAGAGAAGTGAATGGCACATTTGATGAAATCTGATCACACCGTGAAGGCCCGCCAAGTCCTCGAAGCTGCACTAAAGGTCACTGTGTGGAGATGCGAACCCATCAAACTACTCCCCCTCACTCCCCTTCCGTGGGCAAGGCAAGCCTGATGAGGCAGATGAGTGGTAAGGGAGTGAGGGGGAGGAGAAGCCCGCCCCAACAGGTCTGCTGTGGGCAGAATGCAACAGGCACTGTGAGGAGGGGCCGGAGAGGACCTCCTTCAGCCTGTAGGCCTTTCAGTTGTCTGGCTCCTATGTCCAGGGCAGCCCGGACTTGAGAACACATGACCAATCAAGCTCACACACTCCTTCATACAAGTTTACAGCCCCAAAAGTAAGGCAGACAGGGGGCTAAATACTTGTACAAAAAAAAAAAGTCCCTTTTATGGATGGCAGCTGCTATCATACCCGAGCAAATTCTGCATCAATGTATCCTAGAGAATGTCTGCATCATTAGAGACTGCTCTGTTGTGTTGTCCATGGGCCGGAGTGGACAGGAGGACAGCAGACAGGGGATGAGAGCAACAGTCCAAGCGGGAAATGAGTCAGCTGGGGCGGATAAAGACTCCCAGGACATGGAAATAGTCCATCAGATGTGGGGGGATGGTTTCTGGCCTCGGCGATGATGGCCCATGGTGCCCTTGCTGATATGGAATATTCTACAGGAGGAAGAGAGAAAGACTCTCCTAATATGCTCCCTCTACGAGTCCCTCCCAGACCAACAAAACCAGACGTGACCTGCTGGTCTCCTAACAATGTACACCACATTTCCTGCCTCCAATACAGTGAGTACCACACACACAGATACTGGAGTGTCACAGGGGAGACAGCAGCCAGCTGTGTCCAAAGGGATAAAAAGTCAAGAAAGATAAAGACTAAACCTTTCTGCTGGATTTAGCAACATGGAGGACGTTGGCTGCCCTAAGAAGGACGTTTTGGTGAAGTGGTGGGGAGAGAATGGAGGTAAAAGCCAGCTGGACAGCACAAAGGAAGGAACGGGAAGGAGAAAGGACAGAAGAGAGTGAGGATCTCTTCAAAAAGTTTGGCAGCAATGAATCTTCCTGAGGACAGGGACCGTTACTTTTCCAGAGTCTGTCAAAGTACCAGGCACATGATATGAGGTGTATAAATGTTTGATGGATAGATGGATGAATGAGTGAATGAATGAATGCCTTTCTGTGGAGGCTCAGAATAGGAAGAGATCAAAACCAGGTGGGCAGGCTGGAAGGGCAGGAGACTGAGCGGAAATGTGGGCCTCAAGGGGAAAGCCCTGGAGATGGTCACGGCTCCAAAGACGATGTTCTGTAGGAGCAGGGGAGATATGGGGCATCCCACACAAAAGAAGCCGTAAGCCCTCAGTCGCTACATGGGAGGTGAGCCTGAATATGCTGACTGAGTCTAGACTGGAGAGCCTCGCTGCCACGCCGAAAGTCCTCTACTTACTTCAAGAGGTCATGGGGAAACATCCAAGGCCTGTGAGCAGAAGACTTCACAGTAGGTCCCACACAGACGGCTCAAATGAGGACATAGGCAGGGCAGGAGAGGGACTGCAAAGAAAACCCATGTTTCCTGGAGTTGAGGCAGAAGGAGCTCAGCCAAGGACATGAGGATAGGGGCTGGGTAAAGGGGCCGTGCTTCATCAACCAACTGAGTCTTCCTGGAGGAGGCTCTTTTAAATGAGCCTCAGAAACTTACAGCCTTGAGATCTAACATCTGATCCGGTGTCTTGCTGGATGCTGATGGGCAGAGCTAAGACTTAAGTTCCTGTAGAAAATCTGAATATAACCTCCTCCAAATTCCAGCATCAGGAGAGAAACAGCACACGTCTAGGATGAAAGTAGGTTGTAAGTCCAAAAAATAGTCATTACTGTCCAGGGAGGGTATGTTTTACCAGCTCAGTAAATGAGATCCAGAGGGACACAGCCCCTGGGAGGGTGGACGGGGCTGTTCCCGTGAACATTCTAGAAGTCTCTGGCAGCTCCCGAGTGAGCAGCCCAGGAGAACAGGAAGAACTAATGCATCTACAGAGAACCCACCATGAAGGGAGAGGGGGAAAGTCAGGGTCATAGGCCTCAAATGTGGGATTTTAGCCTTGAAAAGAGAAAGAGGTCGTGACTTCTAACTTCAAGTGCAGATGAAGTTTTAGGGTAGGAGAATTAACCAGGTGATGCCAGAACCATCATCCTTGAGTCCTAATTCCATGGCATTTTCCACTCACCAGGCGAAGGTATGGGCATAGAAGCACTTGATAAAAGTTGGATGGAAAATAAATCAGTATGAGTTTTTTAAAAATTACAGACAGGTGCATCACCAACCACATCCACCATCCCATAGCTCAGAGGCTTTTATGAGGCGATCCCGCCATTAGGTCATCCGATGCCTGACTCATTCACTGGTCAACAACGCTGAAACCCTCTCCTGGCTGAGGACCACTTCTGGACCCCTGGGCTAAGAGTGAATTTTGACCCTTTGCTCTGCGAGACTTACTCTGTTCACAGATCCCACTGGGGCTCACCATCAACACAGAAGCTATTACCCAACTGGAATGGCCCAAGGGCTTTGGGGACCAACAGCACTTTCCCGTTGATGTGCACATCTAGCAAATCCAGAGACTCATTTTTCATAAAGATGTACAGGATCAGGATCTTCCCAAATTATTTTCCAAAAGAAATTAGTATGCAAATAAATGCTCTTCCTGCTGTAACTTTACCAACTTTGATTTTGAAGCAGGTGGCAATCAGTTTGTATTTATTTTGGGAGAACAGCTTGGACTTGATGCTACTTCCTAAGTACCTTGTACCCTCCGAGGAGACACGTTCAACTTCAATGTGGTGATGATATGATTTAGCTAGAAGAGCCACCTCTCCTAATTAGCCTGATTGGAAATTCAACAAAACTGATGCACCACTCACTAGGGAAATCCCCCAGCATAATGTTTGCAAGCACGCAAAACAGTCCCAGTGGCAACGTGCAGAGAAAAACCACAGCCTCCTGCCCCAGCTCCCAAGTCGGACCCTCCCAACACCTGCCTCCCAGCCGCTGTGCATGATGACCAGGCAAAAGTGGTCCCCAGCACCCTGGACGGACCTGCTGTCGGGTGTCAGGGTGCCGTGCCCAGCCCAGTCCTGCTGGGAACGAGTGCCAGACGCAGGGCTCCTCGTTTTCAGATAGGTCAGAACGATGTCCCAGGTTCCCCACTCTGTCTTCATGGTATTTTCCTCTGTCACACCTCTCACAACTGTAATGAAACTATGACTTACCTAATTATTTGATTAATGTCTGCCTCCCCCCACCAGATGAAGGTCTGTTATGCCAGGGACCTATCCCATTATCCTCGCACCAATGAACGTCGTGTCTGACATAGAGACATTCGATGGAGAGTTGGTGAATGAATGAATCAATAAATCAACAAATCGATGCTCTACAGTGACACCTATTTTCTCTTCGTTTGGGGCATTCGGTTTTGAAGAACACTGCTGGAGTTACCGGAAAGAACCGGAGGCGGCAGTGGCCCCCTCTCTTTGGCAGAGTCATGCATATCAGAACAGGATCGCGATGGAGTCCTCTTACAGCCCGTTGTGTCTGGATCCCACGCCATCGGACCCCAGCAGGGCTCCATGACAGTGAGCCCCCGACGCATCCCAGCCAAGATATATCTGCTCCTGGGTCACCCGTGTGGGGTGACAGGTGAGCTGGCCCCCCAGGCTGATTCTGAATTGCACTGGCCCCCACGCCGCCTCCCTGCATGGAGGACGCATGCGGCACAGAGAGCTGTGTGTTCCCCGTGTTTATAAAGCAGTGGACGGGTCACAGGTTTGCGTGGGAATTACAGGTTTTAGAGCTTAGCAACTGAAAAATGCAGAAAGACCTTTTGTTACCAAAATAGAAAACAAAACGCTGATTTCTTTCCTCCAAAGAGAAAAGGCTGTTTCCCAGAGATCGCAATATGAGGGCAAGAATCATCTTTGGGTGAGTTGGAAATGGCTCTCTGTCCCAGGAGTTTGGGCAGGTAATTCGCCCACATGTGATAAGCCAGGAATGCTCTTCAACCGTGGCGAGGGAAGATGCCCGCAGACTTGCGCTGATTGTCACCGAATACCTCCCGGACGCGTGGCCATCCATGAGGGGCTCAAAAGCGGGGATGTGGTACCATCTGTATGGCACGAAGGAAGCCCCACACTCAGGACCGCGGAGCAGGCTGAGTCCTCCTTATATCACCACACACCTGCTTCCTACGCCCTTCCTTCTTCATGCCCCCCATCACTCTTCCCTCTACTTGTACCCCCACCTCCCAGAGGGAGCCCACTGTCCTGTGCATGAGAACCGCAGGGACGAGAGACAGCCTTCGGGCTCTGCTCACCCCTCTGCGGAGGTAACAAATCACGTCCGTCCGTCCTCACGCAGGAACCCCACAAGCCACTCCCACTCACCCAGCTGCTTAAGACGTGAGAGTCCATAATGCTCGGAAGGAGAAAAATATGTCCCCGGTAAGAACAACAGTTAATATTCACAAGTAAGAAATCAGAGCACAGTATTGAGAACTTAATAACAGGAGGTTAATAACCATAAAATACTATGATCCATTTTCCTGTGGGGCCAAGGAAACAATTCCAGCTGTTCACAAGCAATAGCCTGTTTCTAGGAGAAACCCAGACGGGGCCAAGACGTCGCACTCCTGTACTGGCACCCGCGTGTGTCACAGGCACGGGCCTCCAGCACAGCTGTGCATGGGGCACGTATTTGGGGGGTTTCGAATTTTACTTGCGTGACAACACAGACAAAACACAAATACAAAACAGGAAAAGATAGGAGAATGGCTGTAAGTTGTCAAGTCAACATCAATGACGGAGTTGTGTTAAATTACATTATTTCCAGGTTTCTAAGTATTTTCTACAATCCAAGCGAGCGTTGTGAGGATGGTCTGGGCCCCTTCCCGAACCCCCCCATGCTGCTTCTCTGGTTCCACTGCACCCCTGACCTCTGTGTGCTGGGATGCTTGGCTTTCTTTCTCATCAGTGACAAGTCTTTTCAACCATGTGGCAGTGAGTCTATTCTGTGCACCTCACACGTGGAAAAAAGTTATCATAATTAAGGTGAAATACTGCAACAAAGATATGACTGATTGTTAACAAACCCACTAGAATGCTCTTTTCCAAACGATTGATGTGGTCGTCTGGAAAGCTGTGGTCCTGCCCTTTACTTCAGGTGGATCGTGGCCCTGGGAGGGAGGCTCGGAGCTCCAGAGTGGAGAAGGGCTGGGCCCGAAGGAGAGTGATGCCCATGTCAACAATGCACGCATGTGAGTTATTGAGGCAGAGCTGGCCAGGCTTTAAATCCCCCTGAAGGTCATTCCAGAAAGACATTTGTAGAATGAGATGCCTCGATAAAAATTCAAAACCCTCTTAGCTGTAAGGGCTCAGTACATTTGATGAATATAGTCTTGTTTTGCACAGGGTCAGGAGGAACTGGTCGGTACACGCTTTCTGGGCACACACACAGAGTTCTCTCACGCGTGCACACACACACCAAAGAGAAGTTCGCATCGAAGTTGCTTCCCAAAGGGATTCCTGCAATACTCAGGGTGAGAGTGTGGGGCCATCCTCGGGGAAGGTCACCATCGACTCCCCATCTGGCACTTCTTCACTTGGTTGGAAGTTCCCGTTCCTACAAGCCAAGGTGGATTGATGGGGCACAGCCTCTGGCAGTGGGGGAGGCTCACGCCAGCTTGGGGCGCTCTCCTCATCACAGCAAACAAACTCCAGGGTGAGCAGGTCCTTTAAACAGGGCTTTGCCGGAGGCCCCACCCGTTGGGCAGGGCACAGGGCCACCAGCCGCCCCCTGAGGCCACAGCCACAGAAGGAGGGCCCAGAGGCCCAGCCCACGGCACTGACCGGGAGGCACTGGTGGGCGCCTCTGACCTCTGCACCAGGAACGCAGACCACGGGCAGGTACCACCATCCCGACGCGGCTGGAAGGCGGGGTCTCACAAAAACCACAAGGTGAGCGCATAGCGTTTAAGGAACTCAAAGTACAGCACTGCAGTAGCCACAGAACGCTCCTCCAGGGGGACAAGGAATGCGAAAGAAACAGGGTGGGCGCAGGGGCCTTCCGCACGTCCCGGTCTACCCTTCACACGCCACGTGGGCACCTGCCCGGGGAGGGTCAGGAGCAGAGAGGTCCTGAGCAAGCCGGGCCCGGAGCAGTCTGGGTCTCAGGGTAGGGAGAGCAGAGTCTGAGGCCAGGGACACACCGAGGCTGGAACAGGGGAGACGGCGGGTGCGCCTGGGTCCAGCCTCGGATGCCGGCCGCAGGCCCGGTCAGGTGACCGGCTCCCACAGGTACAGCGGGTGCAGGGAGGCTGGAACCCAGGGAGCGGGGAGGGGGTGGGGGGGGGCACAGAAGCTCGTGGGCCGATCGCCACGTGGAGCCAGCCAGCTTCTCCCTGCTTACTGCCGATGCCGCAAAGCGGGCAGGAGGCCAGGGGAGCGCGGGGCTGGGTGCAGGGGTGCAGAGAGCCGAGGTGAGCTGCAGGGCAGCTGTCAGGCACCTTCCCAGGAGGGCTGCACAGCGACTTCCTCCAAGAGCTCGGTGAGGAAGGGGAGAGAACCTGGGGGTAGTGGGGACACGGCCTCAGCCAGGGGATGCAGGTCAACGTCGGCGGTGACCGGTCACGTGGACAGGACGGCCCGTGGCTACGACGCGGTGAGAAGGCACTTCTCTCTTCCTTCTCAAAACACATAATCCCAGCTTGACCGCAAACAAAACATGGACGGCTCCCCACAGAGGGCCTTTGTCCAACCTGCCCGTCCCGAACCCTTCCAACTGCCAAGATCAGCAAAAATAAAGGAACACCGAGAAACCGAAGCGGAGCCAAAGGAGACCTTTCCTGGGACGGGAAACACACACGAGATGAAAGCTAAGGAGATAGGAAGAAAACACGCACTGTCGTTTGTTCTAACACACCAGCGTCACGGTCCGTGGTGACGAGTGTGCCGTGGCCGTGTCAGATGTCAGCCGTCGGGGACCCTGGGTGTCACGTGCTGAAACACTCCGTGTGTCTTTGCAACTTTTCTGTAAATCTCCAACCATTCTGAAGTAAAAAGTCTACAAGAAATTAAAATAGAATTAGGTCGCGTTGGCCACGGGAGCTGTTGGAAGGGCTGTGTTCCTTCCGCCCTTCAGACCCCACGTCCTCTGCCGCCTCCGTCGGGCAGAAGCGCTTGGGGCCCGCAGGCATCATCCATTTGCCCATTCACCCCTTGGAATCGGCAAGTTGAGGCGTTGGTTAGAAGTTCAAAAAGCAGAATAGGCTGTAAATTCTGGCATAATGTAAACAGCACCGTTTTAAAATAAAACTATCACATCATCATTCATTGTATCAGTTGGAATAAAAAAAGTGAGGCATTCCATACCCACGGTCACCATTTCAAAAATTCAAGAACAGGTCCTTCAATAGCAGAAAATCTTACATATTTCTTTTTTCTTCCACTTAAACCTGTATTTCCGAGCCACTTCTTCCACAGGATTTTGTCCCGAAGGGATCAATGTTTACGCTTGAGATTGTGTTATTCATCATCCTATTGTACTTCTCTGCTCAAGAATATTGATATGAAATATATATCTACTCTTTATTGCCAGTGACCATAGACTCTAAGTGTTAAAGATAATTTTCTTCTGGATTGGATTTTTCTACATTATTACTGGCATAACAAATCAAAACAACATAAATGTTATCTATATTTCGATAGATACGTATTAACGTAAAAATGAAATCTCAGTAGAAGTGCGTCTTCGATGCAATGGATGTGATTTTTCCAAATGGCTCATTTATCCTGCAATGATTCCATTACTTATTGCTGGATTGGGGCTGGGGTCAAAGATCGATTCTATTTCCATCTATCTTCTGTAGAGGTATGAGCTGAGAAAGCGTCACCTCGAGCACAGAGATGACAAAGAAGCTTTGTTAAGGCTCTATCACTCCAAGTGGCAAACTTCCTCCAAGGGATGTGCAAAGACATTGGGTGGATGAGTTGTAATTATCTATCAGGCTAACACTTCTGCCAGGTCAACAACTAGCCTGGGTCTTTGTTCGATTTTGTCTTGAAACCGGGTATTAGAACCATTTCACTTGCAAAATGAACCCAGCTCACTCCTTAGGAGCATTTGTTCTCCCAAAAGTCGACAACATCTCAGGTTACCGTGACTGTTACTGGCCTTCCTACGTGGGTGTGCACTGAGGTGACACCGAGGGCAAGAGTGTTTACCTGCCTTTACCGTGCAAGGGTGTGGAGAAGGGCAGGCGTGGATGGGGAACAACAGGGTAGAGGTAAGACGGGTCAGGTTTAGGAAGGATAGGAAGTAGGGAATATGGAAACCGATTTCCCCAAAGGGCCTCATGTTCACAGACACTCCTCGGCCGTCTTCCTGAGCCCCAGCGCACAGATGCTGAAAATCCATGGACCTCAGGAACAGAATGCCCCCGGGAGCACTTGGACTCCCAGGACACAAGGCTCCGGGAGCACACAGAGCCCCAGAGTGCAGTGACACCAGGAATACACGGTCCCCAGAATCACAGGGACTCAGGAACACACCGCCAAAGCAATGAGCTGTTGTTTTGCAGGAAGCTAACGCCCTCCGAGGCCTTCAGAGGACTTTCCTGCCGCGCCATTTGGGAGGTGAACCCCCAGAAGCTGACAAGTCTGTCATCGAGAAGACAAACAATGGGGAGCCCGTCTCTTGAGTGGCTGGACGCGCCTGCACAAGTCCTGCTGGTTACGGCTGGCCGATGGTGGGAAGTGGGCCCGGAGGCCAAGTGTGGAGGACGCTGCTCGCTGAGCAGGTGTAGCGCCCGGTGTCCCGTCAGCGAGCTCACGGGTGCGGGCAGAGCATCCCCCGGCCTCGCCCACCCTCCGCACAAAGGGGGGCTGGGAGGCGCCCCCACCCGGAAATAGTCGCCAGGACTGGACTAGGCCACCGTGGGAGAGATAAGCCGCTCCAAGAGCAGGCAGCGGGCACACCCGGGAGCCAGCCGGCTTGGCCCGTCTCAAAGCCCCAGTCCTCACGTCTCCCAGCTGCCCAGCCGTACGCCCGAGTCCTGACCCCTCGTTTCTGCACGCCCAGGGGGCAGCCCTGAGGCCGTCCACTGCTGCTCCACAAAGTGCTGTCCTGGAAGCCAAGGTGACCATGCCAGCTTCCCTCCGGTGCCCGGTGTGCAGAGAGGAGGGTCAGTCAGCCTCTGGGGCAAAGAGAGGGCCGGCTCTTGGGGAAATAAGGCAGCGGCCCAGAAACTGCCTTTCAGAGAGGGCGAAGGCATTCTAGAGAGCTCCTAACTGCAAGCAGCCACGATGTCTCTGAGTACATCTGATGCAGCAGAGAGCAGGAAGGAAAGAATGTGGCGTCCCTGGATCTCCAGAACATTCTCCCCCCAGGCCCAGCGTGAGAGGCCTCGATGGAGGGGTGCGAGGCTGGTTCCGAGGGTCCCCGGTGAGATCACAGATTGGGGTTGGGGGAATCAGGGCGGCAAACGTTACCACCCTGGGTGCCAATCCCTGCCCTGAGACTCAGTGAGAGCAAATCACTAAACCCCTCAGCCTAAGCGTTACCGTCTGTGAATCACGGAGACTCCTCCGTGCTGACACGTGATCAGAGCCGGTGCCCCTCTGGCACTGCCCCGGGCTCTCCGTGGGCCGACACATGGGCACTGGTACCCTCAGCATCACCCCACCTCTCGTCGGGAGCCCGCACTGGCCAGTCTGGATGACTCAGCTAAGAAGAGTACAGCAGAGCCTCAAACGCGGGTTGGCCAACAGTCCCTACACTTGCTCTGGCCAGGGTTCTGGTGAGGATGCGGCATGTCCCAGCCCCCAGGGGCCATCGCCTTCTGCAGACCCTGAGGCAGGGCCGGGAGGAAGCCCGGGCTCCAGAGGGCAGCCTGCATCGGATCCTGCCCTGGAGGAGGCCGGGATGTGCTCTAAAGGACACAACCAAGGGACAAGCCTAGGATTTCCACTCCAGCCTGGACAGAGGGCTCCGAGGGCAACTGTTTTCAACACCTAGGGCTCGGCTCCCCTTGACTTACGGGGGCAGCGAAATAATCACCACATAAGTACGCTGTGCGGTCAGCAGTGTTGCTGCTGAACTAAAACGTGGTCACAGTGCTGGCTTCATGTGACAGAGGGACAGACGCAATCTCGTCTGCTGGGAGCACACCCAACACAGGCAGGACGCGCGGCCCCCGTCCAGCCAGAAGACGGTCCCCTCACCGGCCCTGGGGCACACACAGAGCCGACTTGCCTTATCCGGCGTGATGGGTCCTTGAACACCGTGTGCTGGAGGCACGGAACCACCACTGAGAACAGCACAAGCCTCAGGGAATCGGTGCCATGCACACTGCACTGGACTCTGGAAGGTCTTCCTAGGCTGACAGTAGCAGCCCAGTTTTTATGATGTCCCGTAAGCTCATTTTTGCAATTTGACGTAGCAGGACACAGAACGGCATTTTCCATTCTGGTCGAGCTACAAAGCCCGTAACTGCTGCTCTAAAAGCTACTGAGGCTTTGTGATACTTCCTTAAAGAACCAAAGAGCAATTATCGGCAAAAAACAAAAACACGAAAAGCAGTAATTTTATGCGTATCAGTCCCTTGCTACAGAGGTCTCTTAAAAAGGGGGGCGGGGGTGCAGGGGGAGAACTGTTGGATCATATTTCCTTTGTCTTGTGTCCGCGTGTCCCTACACACTTTGCAACCGTCTGTGCCATAAACATGGGTCTGGACTGCTAAGTACTCTGGCTGCTTTGCAAGGCTCCCTTGGAGTCGAACATCGTAATTAAAATTCACAGCAGATGCTACTGAAAACATGTAATCTATGCGCAGAGGAAAAACAGTGAAACAAAGAAATATATCAGGCCTGGTAAATTGCTAAAGAAAATTTTCAAATAACCAACACGCACACACACAGAACGGGAACAGCAGCCCAGAACCCCTCGATCAACGGAATGAAAGATCCATCTTGAGGGAACATGCTGCCCCCCCCCCCCGCCCCCGACTCCACTCAGACGGCCAGGACGACGCACCAGGGAAACTGTTTTGCTCCCTCCTCCTTCACTCCTGCAAGGGGCTGTGTGCCCTGAGAGCCTCCCTTGTCTTTTGCCAGCCATCAGTCCAAATTCTAGAAGAAAATGTGAAGATCTGGCGGTTTCCTCTTCCCTCCAGCCATCTGACGGCGGGCAAGTCGCTTCCCTGACTCCTGGGAAGGTGCCCTGCATTCCCAGGCTGGACAGCCCAAGCCAGGCAGCGCCCCAAGGCCCTTACGCTCAAAGGCTCCACTCACAGGTGCCCCCCTTCACAGCCCTGCCCCCCTTCTCCCACCTCCCAGGTCCTCACCACTTGGTGATGACACCTGGTGAATAGGCTTAGGCAGCCATGGCCAATGGCATGGGGCCGGGGAGGCGGCAGGGAGATGGCCCCAGAGGACCCCTTGCAGGTGGCTGCAGGGTGGTCGGTCCCTCCGCAGGCACTGATCCGGCCTGGAGTCTGACCCCTCGTGCGTGTCCTGAAGGTGGAGGCCAGAGCCATAAAATCCAGGGACTCCAAAGACATGCCCAGCCCTTCCAGAAACAATATTTGACCATTCTAATAGTTTTGCCGTAGTGCTTACATAAGTGCACAGGTAATCCCTAAAATCCACAAACGTCTATTCAAATAGATGCTCCGAGATCACCTCATCAGGAAGCCTCCCCGTCCATGCCACAGATGAAAGAGCAGTGCCCACCATCTGCCGGCCCAGCTGCAGACCCTCCCCATCATCTGGCATAGGATATGCTGACCGGGAGCCTGTGTGGCCACGTCCACCTGAAAGTGAGCCCCAGCGGGGTTCCACCAGGCCTGTCGCTGTGCCCTCAGAGCCCGACAGTGCTCAGTAAACATTCACGGACAGACAGTCCAGACCCCCCCCCAAACCCTTCTTCGTATTTCAAGACCCGTGCATGCTTTCTAGACTATACCAGTACCCAGGGCATGATTCTAAGGATACAGTGGGACACTGACTAGCCCCTGGCTCAAGTCACAAGTACCAACCACCCTTAAGGTTCACAAGGGCGGGTCACCTGTGGGCAGGTCCATCCTGGTCTCCCGGGGCTTTCCGAACACCAAGACTTAGCACAGGTTCATGATGGCAGCCGGGATCTTGTCCTGACAACCACTCAGTCTCCCCGAAGTGCCTCTGCGTCCGACCGATCCTCCTCTGGCTTGCTTAGAGAAAAGGATTTTTCTCAGGCAAATAATGGTATCCCCTCTTGCTGGAGGTTCAAAGAGCTCTTCTCCCTTCAAAAGGCCCTGTTGTTTTACCACCAGCTCCTACCGCATGCAAATGCATCTGTGAATAGAGATACAGTCGTGGAGGATAATTGAAATTTCAAAATATTAAGAACTTAAGAGTTTTAGGGATTTGGTTTTATAACAGAAACAAATAAAGGCTTGCCATATTGGCAAATAAAAGCTGACAGTTAAGAAATGAGATTTGCATACCAAATATTTTACATTATGAATTAATCGGCAGCAAACTGTGCTCCAAGCCAGCCCATAACGGGAAGGGCAGGTGTTGACCCAGAAGACTCTCTACACCAAAGGCCACCGAGTTTGAAAGCCGCCCCACTAAGAGCCACAGTCACCAGCGGGAAAACACGGCCAAACGCCGGCCTCTGCTGCAAGACGGAGGGATTCTGTTCTTGTTGTTTTGACCTGAAGGGCCTTTGACAAGACGGGAGGGTGAGGGCTGCAGGGGTGTGCCTGGGAGACATCCACGGTGAAGCCGGCCACACAGACGGATAAAGCCCGAACGCTCAGAAAGGGACACGGCCCCAAGAGCCATTTTAGAGCCAGAACAAAGTGATGAGAACACAGCCCAGGAAACTAGAGTGATTTTATGTCTTAAAGACCCGAGGGGACATACCTTCTCTAGATCACTCCTCTCTCCCCCGTCCCCTCCCCTGGGCAGCCGCTCCTGGCTCCCAGTCACCTGGAGAAAGCTCTCCCTGGTCCCTGCAGCTCTAGGACACAACAGCAGGTGCCAGCATTGAGTGTGGGAGGTGGATGGTGCACCACGAATGTCCCCAAAGGCAAGAAGGGCTACGGGGAGACGGAACAGGCTGTCACTGTGCCCCAGAGGTTCCTGTGCAGAGAGTGGGCACGTTAGGCTTTCACAGATGGATGGACAGCTAGCCTGAGGCAACCAGAGCCACAGAGAACTCCAAACAACTGCCCACGAAGGAGGAAATCCCCGGTAACCAGTGCGACGACATCCTGCTCCAGTGAGGCACCTGTCCCACTCAGAACCTCCTCCAGAGGCCGAAGGAGGGGCACTTCTACAGGGAAATGAGGGCAGAGACGTGTCGCCACCCAGGACAGGCTGTAGCCTGTGCTCTCTTGACCAAGAGACAGAAAAAGTCCCAGAACCACCCGTGTGACCCATCCCCACGAGGGCGTCCCGATGGCGTGTGCTCCCCCCTGGCACTGTGGGCTCGCTGGTCCCCACGGGGGCGTCCCGATGGCGTGTGCTCCCCTCTGGCACTGTGGGCTCGTTGGTCCCCACGGGGGCGTCCCGATGGCGTGTGCTCCCTGCTGGCACGTGCTCCCCACTGGCACTGTGGGCTCAGGGAAATGAAGACCTTCTCCTGGTATGCACCATGGAACGGATGAGGTGGTTTCCCAGGGCAGAGAAGCACAATTTAATTTTTGTAGGAGCCACGAAAAGAACAAGTCTTTGGGGAATGTCAGGGGAAAGAGAGGCAGGGCGCAGATTTGGGGCAGGGTGGGGGCTCCTGCAGGGAAGGGCCCCTGTGGGAGCAGCTCAGAGCCCCAGGCACAGATGCCCAGGAGTCTTCTGAGACTGAGGACAAAAGAAGGAGCAAAACTTGGTAGAGAACCACGCACCAAGAGTAAGGAGAAGGAGCCTCCGAGAGTGCAGTTCATCTGGCTCCTCCCGTCTGACTCAGAATTCCTTAAATTCTCATTATCCCAACACTTCCCCCCCGCAAAGTCTATGTTCATAATATTAATCACCTGTTAACTCACTGCAAGGCAATCAAGATGAAGTCGATTATCACCGCCGAACACATATTCAAAATATTTGGCTGACACCAAAATAGCCTGGGTAATTTCTCTCCATCTAATTAGCTCCGAACGCAGCCTGGGACTCACTCCCATTAGCGCAGAAGCTCTCGGTCCCTCCATGTAAAGCTGAGGCGCTATGTGAGCGCTTTGTGGACACGGTGCAGGAAACCACGGCCGACTCACATAGACACGTGCAGCCAGATGGAGAGCCGATCTTCATGCTCACGGCCTGAAAAGTTGTTCAAATGTCTAAAACACATCCCCTGAAATTGGTTACAAATAAACTGTATTTAAAAAAACAAACCTGAGCCAGAATCCAATCCTGGTATCTCAGAAGGAAGGAAAAGCCATGACTCCCGAGCCCTCCAGAGAAGGGTAAAGACACCTAAGACCAGTCTCAGAAGGCACTTCCTCCAGGAAGCCTTCCCAGTCCTCCCCATTCACAAGTAGTTTCCCTAGCCCTATCTTTCTGAGAGAGCACTGTCTACCCCATGATAGAAGAGTTCTTTGGGAAATACACAATCGTAATTCGGAGATGTTATAAGTTTGGTTCCAGACCACCGCAATAAAGCAAGTATTGCAATAAAGCTAGTCAGATGAATTTTTGGTTTCCCAGTGAATATAACAGGTATGTCTACACTCTACTGTAGTCTATGAAGTGTGCAATAGCATTACATCTAAAAAAACTATGTAGCTTAAAAAATACCTTATTTCTGAAAATACTCACCATTATCTGAACTTTGAGCAAGTTGTAGTAACTGATCACAGATCAGAATAACAAACATAATAATAACGAAAAAGTTTGAAATACTTTGAGAATTACCCATGTGTGACACAGAGACACGAAGTGCACAAATGCTCTCGGAAAAGTGGCTTCAATAGACTTATCTGACGTAGGGTTGCCGCAACCTTCACGTTGTTAAAAGCACAGAATCTGTGAAGCACAATAACATGTAAAGCGCTGCGTGAACATTATGGTTACTATCAATGCACCTGTCACCCGCTTAGCTGCAAGCTCTAGGAGGCCAGGTGTTGTGACACAACAAATCTTGGTTTTCACAGCTTGTTAGCACATGATCGTGAGGGCAGGTAACAAGAGGTATTATCCAAGAAGAAGAAACTTTCCAAGAAGGAACCACAGGGCGTAGTAATGGCAGACTGGCCCAGTGGAAAGAGAGCGGTGTGGAGGCCCGCAGTCCTGGCTGGTCCCACCTCTGCGGTGACAAGTCTGTGACTGGGACAAGACGGACGGACGCAGGAGGAGCAGCAGTGCGAGAGCTGTCCACGGGCAGTCAGGCCGGGACATCTCTCCGCAGCCCACTGGAAGAACATTCTTATTTCTAGTGTTCCGTCCACAGCTAGTAAACAACATGCTCCTTCCTTGGGCCACCTCTTCCAGAACCAGAGACTCACCTCTCAGCTTTAAAGACAGAGAAAGGGGCCCGAGTGGTGCCCTGCTGCTGTCAGATGAGCCTCGTGTGTCGGGATGGAGGAGAGAGGCGGGCGTGGGAGGAAGAGGCCTGCACACGGTCCCCACCTGTGCCGCTGACACTGTGACCCTGGGCAGGTCACCGTTCCCCCAGTAGGGGGCTGCTGCAGGAGACTGGCCCTCGGGGTCCTTCCTGCTCCAGGCAGCAAGGGATCAGAGCCCAAAGAAGGCACCTGTTACTGTAATGTGGGCTACGTTTACTTTAAAGAGTAAAGAGGGCACCTGGGGGACTCAGTCGGTTAAGCATCAGACTTCTTGATTTCGGCTCAGGTCATGATCTCAGGGTTCATGAGTTCAAGCCCTGTGTCAGGCTCTGTGCTGACAATGTGGAGCCTGCTTGGGATTCTCTCTCTCTGTCCCTCCCCTGCTTGCTTTCTCTCTCTGAAAATAAATAAAAATTAAAAAATAAATTGAAAACAATAAATAGGGGCGCCTGGGTGGCTCAGTTGGTTGGGCACCTGACTTCGGCTCGGTCATGATCTCGCGGCCCGTGAGTTCGAGCCCACGTCGGACTCTGTGCTGACAGCTCGGAGCCTGGGGCCTGCTTCCGATTCTGTCTCCCTCTCTCTCTGCCCCTCCCCCACTCACGCTCTGTCTCTCTCTCTCAAAAACAAACATTAAAAAAAATTTTTTTAATAAATAAATAAAAACTTTAAAAAAAAAAAAAGAATAAAGATAAGTACCAATACTGCTGTACTCCAGGGGCAGAATGCCAGCTGCAAGGGGGTATTGATGAATATTTACTATTTTTTACACAATTTTTAAAATTAAGTTTTATGCTATTGTCCCCAATAGGCATGTATTACTTTTTATAATCCTAAGACAACAATTTTTTAAATTCATGGATTTTGGCACCAGAGCAGTGACTTCTCTTAAGTTTGTAACTATATTAGCCAGTTTACCAAGAAAACTACGTGAGCGTTCACGACTCTGCATACGGAAGACCACAGGCGCTCTCCGTCAGAACAGAATTGTTTTCAGATGCACAGCCTGGGCGCCCGTCCCTGCCTTCCGCCCGCCGCTGGAAGCCTGTGGAGTGTGACCGGGAGCATCCAGGGCCACCTTCTGCGCACAGCTGGAGGCGGGCGGTCGCCCTGTGCCCGCGGCCGGAGGCAGGCAGCGCATCGGCGGACAACCGTGCGCAAGGAGGGGAGGCCCTGGAGGGTACCGTTCAGGAGAATGGAAAGGGCCGCAAGCTTCTGCTCCTGAGTCAGCGCATCACCCGCCAGTGTCCGCGTCTGGGCCCGAATCCTGCCAAGTGGTTCAGTGAATGCCTCCACCCACCACCCCCCGCCCCCGACATCCCAGGAGGTGACGTGTCATCAGAGCCACTTCAGAGGCAGAACAAGCTCAGAGACCCCCAAGGATGGCCCCAGGGCTCTCTGTCCCTGAGCGCGGGAGTCTCCCGAGCCGCTCGTGACCGCACCACCCCTGTCCCCACTCCCATAGATGGCAGGGTCAGGAAACAAACGGCATCAAACCCACCTGCCCCTTTGAAAGGGTCCTTTCTGAGCCCCGTGCTCGAGTCACCAGTGCTCACCGTCATGCTGGCCATGCCACAGACTCGTAGTCTCCAGCAAGAATGTTGGCAACCTGAGGGGCACAGGCATCTGCCTCTTCATTTCGGCTCAGGTCACGGTCTCACTGTTTGTGGGTTCAAGCCCCGCATCGGGCTCCGCACTGACATCGCGGAGCCTGCTTGGGATTCTCTCTCTCCCTCTCTGTCTCCGCCCCTCCTTCGCTCACACTCTCTGTCTCTCTCTCTCTCAAAATAAATAGATAAAACTTCAAAAAAACGATTGGCCACACGAGCTGCCAGGCTCTCGCGTCCACTTCCTGGGACTTAGAGGTGGATTCTATTAGTTTAAGTGTTAGGAAGACACGTGGTTGGTTGTTTCACGCTACCGGTCAGATCAGCGGTAATTGAGAGATTTCGGTCAAAAACGTGGTTAGCAATGAAAACACTGTATTCAGACCAGAAAACACAGCATGCCCTCAGGCAGCCACGTCCCGTCAGCAATCCTCTCTCTTGCTCAGGCAAAAAATGGGGCCACGTGCCGCTTAGTTACCATTTTATCTAATATATTCTGACTTTGCGTAAACTGTTTTTGCAAATATGATCATGTAATTGCAGCATCTGTCTTGTTCATTATTTAGCAAATGTGCCCTTTTAGCGCTCGTCCAAATGAAATTTGGGAGATTTGGCTAATCACAATTGAACAGATGTTTTGTCCAGTTCTATGCAATCTTAATTTCGACAGACACATACCCCTCCACTCACTGGAGCTCTAATTGGTGTCTCTCTTCGCCTATACAGAATGGTAAAGGTAAGAGCATAATAATTTTATCACATAGAGCCTTGTTCCTGCGGCTTTAATTAATTTAAGTGAAATCCCATTTGACCTTGACAACAGCAATCATTTAAAGCAAGCCTTGACAATATGTTTCACCCAGCACACATTTTTCAACAACTTATCTCCATAGCCTCCCAGAGCTGACGTCTTAAATACCGTCCGGCAGAAGTTGGGGGCTTTTCCACGCAGGCTCCTACATAAAAGCCCGTGCAGGCCTAGAAAGACCCAGAGCCCATTTCAACACACAGAAGACGTAAAAGGCAGCCTCCCCTTAAATAAGACAGTGTCCTCATCCTTACCAAGGACGGCGGGGACTCCTTTAACATTGGGCCACTGTTGCAAAGACTGGAGGTAAGAGCTTGACATTCTGGTTTCCTCTCGTGCAGGAAAATGGGTTCTCCTTCCTTTGGATAGAATTGCCCAGGGGCTGGCATCTGCCTCCTCTGAGTGTTGGCTTTTGACCTCAGGTGATTAAACAAAGTACGTCATGTTTTACTTCGAATACGAGAGTGAACTTTTTAAAAGGACCAGTGTGAGAGAAATTAAACGGTGGTCCTTCCACGATCGTGTGGGGAAATGAATGGACAAGACACGTGTTGACTAAGAAATGAGATCGTTTGAGGCTCAAGGGGAGCCCCGGCCTGCACCGCCTCTGCTTATAACAAAAGTGCGCCTCTCCTGCTGCACGCATGGGAAGCGTTTCCATCATTTTGTTTTCTTTTCAATGTTTGTTTATTTATTTTGAGAGAGAGGGCAAGCAGGGGAGAAGCAGAGACAGAGGGGCAGAGGGTCCCAGGCAGGCTCTGCACCATCAGTGCTGAGCTCCATGCGGGCCTTGAACCCATGAACTATGAGATCAGGACCTGAGCTAAAACCAAGAGTCAGACGCTCAACTGACTGAGCCACCCAGGCACCCCTGTTCATTCATTTTAAAGCACTTGCTCTCTTGGTTTCCCGATCTTCGATAGTGAAAGTGTCTGCTTCATCACTCCGCTGTCCTGGGACAGCTACCCAATCACCCAGCCCTGTCGCAGTTACCCAGATGCTGGCCTTGGAACCCCATCCACACATCAGCCCCCACCAACCAGCTCCGTGATGCCAAAGGTCTCAACAACCTCCTGAATCCTCAGTTTCTTCATCCCAAAACTGAGGACAGTGTGGCGCCTACCTGCCAGGGAGCCGGGACAAATAACCCAGAAGACACTTGCACAGGGCCCAGTAAGTGGTGGCGGTGTTTCCATGGGAGGGCCACCAGACACACTGCTGGACCTCGGGGCCCCTGCCACCCCAGTGGCCCGGTGCCTCCCCCGGCACCTCTCCTGCAGCCTCACAGCCACTTGCAAACCCACTGGCCACCCCACACGTTTCCTCTGCCACCATGAACAAAGGACACTGACGCCTCCATGGTCACACAGCCTAGAAGACATGCAGCATTGCAGGAATCCCGAACGGGTTTTGCTGCATGGGGTCTGTCACCCCCGCAGAGGTACCCCACTGGCCTCACGCATGCCCGCGTCCCTCTAGAATCAAGCACAGATCACTTAGCTGTGCGTGTGACCTTGCAAGTCACGGACAACAGCTGATCTCTCAGCTCCAGCCTGACACATCCAAGAACATCCCCATCCCCAGGAGGCAGCAAAGATGCTTTAAACAAACTCTTAATCACATTCAATGCATTCTGATTTTTAAAAAGTCCACATGAAGAATATTGAGTAAATGTCTTAAAATGAGATTTCTTGGGGCGCCTGGGTGGCTCAGTCGGTTGAGCGTCCGACTTCAGCTCAGGTCATGATCTCGCGGTTTGTGGGTTCGAGCCCCGTGTTGGGCTCTGTGCTGACAGCTCAGAGCCTGGAGCCTGCTTCGGATTCTGGGTCTCCCTCTCTCTCTGTCCCTCCCCTGCTCATGCTCTGTCTCTCTCTGTCTCAAAAATAAATAAAAACATTTAAAAACATTTTTTTAAATGAGATTTCTTAATTTCCCTTAAGTAACCATGAAAACGTACAAATGGAAAAAAAAAATCTGCTTCTATCGTAGAACCAAGGAAGCAGTTAATGAAAAGAACCCAGGCTTTGGGGGCCAAACTGCATCTGAACAAGAGTCCTGGCCCACTCGCAGCAGGACGGCGGACAGGATGTGACATGCCAGCACGGACCCCAGCGCAAGGGGGGGCCACTAACGCGAGGACATCATTGGCATAATTCATGTAACTTACTCTCCATGCATTTTGCAAAAAGAGAATGAATGTCACATGAAGAAGTGACATGAGCGTCCACCTGACAGGCCACCTTCTGAGCCCAAACATCAGAAAGTAAGACAAGACCTTACCTGCCACCTCTCCCCTGCAATCCACCCCTCACACAGAGATCACCCCTCGCACAGAGATCAGAAAAGTGCGCCTATCTGAGAAATGGGGGCTAGCAGGATTTTGTCTCGGGAGCGGGGGCTGGGGGCTCTGAGTTCCCTGCACCTCTGCAATGGCACGTGGTAGCCCCCCTGATGCAGAGAGAACCTCCGTCCAAGGAGCCGTGCGTCCAAGGAGCCGTGCTCACCAGAGCAGGGGAGGTGGTGAGAGCGAACACCAAGACATAGCTGCCCCAAGCCCCCCTGGCCTGCAGCGCAGGAGGTTTGCGATCCTGCCAACTGTGTCACAGACAGAGCAATGTCTTCTCACGTCCGGGCCCGAGGAGCTGGGGCAGTGGGTCTCAAACATTCCAAGCCAGGTTTTAAATCAAAGCTCTGTATCACGGACTGCTAAGGAAAATGAAAATGAAGATCTCCCCCAGAAGACTCTCCAGAACCTCTCGGAATCCACAGATTCCAGTTTAAAAACCATGACCTGAGACTGACCTACAAGGGCACTAGCATGGGGGCGGAGGGTGGCTCCAAGCTTGCCATTGCAACGTGTGAGTCAACCGCTAAGGACCACGCACTCGCACCCTGTGGCCCTCGCATCTTCAGATCTGAGCCCGGGCCGGTCTTTCTTTAAGAAACACAGAAAACGCTTTACCGTGTGCATTGCGATGAGTTTCTGCAGCCTGAAAGAATGAGAATAATATCCTAGGGATTTGGAAGGGAAGTCTACTGAGCTGTTTACGACAATAAAAGAATATTTCATAAAGCATCAGATTCAGGTTTCCAATAAGATTCAAGAGGATATTCCAATAAGGAGTAGAAAACAGGCAGAAGAAAGAAGGCCCTGCGAGGAAAACAAAAACAGCAAATTAAAATCCACACTGCAGGCAGCTAAGAGCACACGCAATGGTGCAGCAGAAACCAGGATAAGAGGAAGAAACGCGTAGAACACTCCACGGTGGGGGTAAGAATAAGACAGAAGAAAAGACAAGAAGACAAGAGAACTGACCACAGACCTCCAACCAACACTGTCAGGGGTTCCACAAAGAAGAGAGAAAGGAGCAGAGATACCACATGGTCGGGCTGGCACTGGTGCCCTCCAGGTGGGACCCAGGAGACCCCGTGAGGCGGGAGGTACAGCCACCCGTGCCACACCTGCCCAAGTTGCTCCCAGAATCACTCTGATGTTCACAGAGAGGAACAGTACTCTCAACACAGATCACCAGGAAATGTCCTGCCCTTGCACCGTGACCAGAAACCTTACCCTGCCATGTCCATCATTGAAAGACAAACCAAAATAAGGACATAAAAATGGAGGGATTAGAGGGTGTGTGGTAAGCATCAAAATTAAGTGTAACCATATGAGGTGACTGGTTCTGTAATTATTTAATGAACATATGGAAAAAGGCCCTTGTTTAGTATGGAATATTATAAAGAATTATTATCTTAAATGAATTAAAGTTGGTAAGTAAATCAGGCAAAGCCAGAGTACCAAATATTTTGCTTTGCATATGAGATATGAAAAATTCTATCTTATCAACTATTAATATTGGTATATATATCAATCAGCTTTTTCCGTGTTAGCTCTGTATTAGACATAAACACAAAATTTCCGTGGCTTACGACACCAAACATTTAATTCTTACTCACGGGTCTACAGCACAGAAAAATCTGAGGAAGTGCTAGACTTGTTGGAGAAAGTGAATACAACCCTAATATCAAAAACTAACAAAGAGAACGTAAAATAAATAATTTTTTAAATGAGTTACGGTATAAATAAATAAAAAATAAATTTTTTAAAAATAAATTTGTTTAGAAATAAATCTAAAAAATCAGTGGACAACATTAGCAAAGACAAAAAAAATCAACAGGATATAAATCAAATAATCTTGGAAACCAAGGAGGTTTCACCCAAAACTACAGACACTTTACATTAGCTGATACACAAAAACCCATCATTTTTCAGTGCTCATGTGTATTGTAAGCTCTATAAGTGGATTTTTCCAATTTACTGCTTGTTAAGATTTTATCTAAAACATGAAAATTTTATATCCTAAAGCAGTCATCCAGGTGTTATTTAAGCAGTAGTGCAAGTCCCAAACAATGCAAGTCAGAGTCAGTAGATTTGAGACAGAAGATGTGATCAAATGCTATGGTTATTCGAATATCTCCTTACATTTATTGTGCTTAAATTGAAGGTTTAAAAATAAAAATAAGCAGAGAATTTTTCATTTTAATAATATGCCCATTCATTCATACGGCAGCGTGTGTGTGTGTGCACGTGCGCGCGCACGCGCACACACACACACACACACACACACACACACACACACACTTATTCCCACGGGAAAATTAGTTTTGTATAATATAACTTTTAAAACCCCTAATGAGATGGACATTCATACCTTGCCTGGGAGGGGAAATAAGCAAACCCTTGCATAAAACAATCTGTGAGTATGCAAAGAAAACTTCAACAACAGTTATCTCATGATTTCTACATTCAGAAAACTGGAAAAAATATTCTTATCAGCCATACTTGTAGTAGAAAAATAAAGGATAAACACAAACTATATGTCTGATTGAAAGAAAAATAGTTAACCAAATTAGGAAACACACAGGATGGAATATTCTGTAACTGTTAGAAATGATGCTGATTAAAAAAAAAAAGCAAGAAAGAAAAGAAAGGAAAATCAACAGAGCACCAATGAGCTATAGAACAACTTCAGGAAGCCTAATATGTGTGTCATTGGAGTCCCCTAAGTAGGCTGGAGTGGGAGAACAGCAAAAGTACTTGAAGAAATAATGGCTGCAAATTTTCCAAATTTGATGAAAACTCTAACCCTATTAATCCAAAAATTAAAGAAACTGCAATCGAAAGGAACGTGAAACTTACACCAACATACATGATAATTAAATTGCTCAAAACCAGTAGTTAAGAGAAAATCTTAAAAGCAACCAGAGGAAAAGGGCACATTGTGCACAGAAACAATAAATGTGAGGATCAAGGCAGATTTCTTGTCAAAAGCAATGCAAGACAGCAAACATCTATAAAAAGCATAAAGGGAAAAATAAAGCTGCCAACCAAGAATTCTAAGCCCAGCAAAAACAAAACCAAAAACCAAGGCAAAATTAAAAGACTTTCAGACAGACAGACGTTGAAAGAACTCATCACCGGAAAACTCATGCTACAACAAAGGCAGGCAGAAGGAAAATGACGACAGAAATACAGATCCACGGAAAGGAACGAAGAACACTACAGGTGGTAACTACCTCCGGAGGTACAGAAGAGTATTTTTTGTTATTTAAATCTCTGTGAAAGGTAGCTAACTATTTTGACAAACTGCTGTATCGTGAGGTTTGTAACATTTACATCACTCAAGTGTATGACAGGATGGTATAAAAGCCAGGAGTGAAGAAACGGAAGTCCTCTACGACACGTTACAATATCACTTGAATAGGCAAAACCACTAACAAAACAAAACAAAGAGTTACAGCTAATTAGCTAACGAACGATACAAAATAGAACTGGGAAGAAAACACACACACACACACACACACACACACACACACACACACACAATCCAGACAAAAAGGTAGAAAAAGAGAACAAACAGAAACACAGATAGCAATATGGTAGCCTAAAACTTAACTATATCAGTAATCACATTAAAGGTCTAGACATCTTGGGGCGCCTGGGTGGCGCAGTCGGTTAAGCGTCCGACTTCAGCCAGGTCACGATCTCGCGGTCCGTGAGTTCGAGCCCCGCGTCAGGCTCTGGGCTGATGGCTCAGAGCCTGGAGCCTGTTTCCGATTCTGTGTCTCCCTCTCTCTCTGCCCCTCCCCAGTTCATGCTCTGTCTCTCTCTGTCCCAAAAATAAAATAAAAAACGTTAAAAAAAAAAAAAAGGTCTAGACATCTCATTTAAAAGAAGACTCTGACAGACTGGATTTAAAAAGACAAGATCTAACAGTAAGACGAGGACAAGAAACACACTTTACATATAAAGACACACAAATTAAAATTAAAGGGAAGAAAAAAAGTTATACCACGTAAATATTACTCCAAATAGCTGCAGTGGCTACACTAATACCATACTAAGTAAATTTCAGAGCAGTCTTATTACCTGAGATTTATAAAAGGTCATTTCATAATGATAAAGGGTCAATTAATCAAATGGACACAATAATCTATGAAAGCTTCTAAAACTAGTGGGGTTAGCAAGGTTGCAGGATACAAAGCCATTATAAAAATTTAAAGGTTTTTGTATATCCTAGCAAAAATAATAGAAAATGGAATTTTAGAACAGCAGTTCATTTACCATAGTATCAAAAATAGGAAGTAAATGTGACAAAAGATAAGCGGGACCCGCGTACTGGGAGCTGAGAACAGTTCTGAGAAACATTCGTGAGGTTGCCCAGAAAACTTCACGAAGTTAGGGTGTCAGTTCTCCCCTAAACTGATCTATAGACTCAACATAATCCCAATGGGCTTCTTTGTAGAAACTGGCAAACTTATTTTAAAATTCTTATGGAAACACAAAGAACCTAGAATGGCCAAAGCAACGTGAAAAAAGAAGACTAGAGGGCTCTCACTACCTGATTTCAGGACATTATAAACCTATAACAATTAAGATAGCGCAATACTGGCATAAAGGTAAATAATTAGATCAAGTGAACAAAATAGACTTCAGAAATAGATCTGCATATATATGGACAACACGAATGAGTTCTGACAAAGATACAAAGGCAATAAAGTAGAAAAAGGGTGGTCCTTTCAAAACATGGTTCTAGAACTACTGGATATCCATACGCAAAAAGTAAAAAGAACTGCGAGCCACACATCCTCACATAGACAAAAATTCATTCAAAATGGATAACAGACCTAAATATAAAACCTAAAATTACAAAACTACACAATAAAATAGAAGATAAAGATCTTGTGACCTTGAGTTGAACAAAGATCTCTCAGATACGACACTCCAAGCACAATCCTTAAAAGAAAATTTTTAAAAAATAGGACTTCATCAAAATTTAAAAGACACTGTTAAGAAACTGAAAAGACAGGCTTGGAGAAATTACCTGCAAAGCATGTATCTGAAGAAAGAACTCATGGCCAGAATATAGAAAGAATGCTCAAAACTTGACAATCAAAAAAAAGTAAGAACAAAAAAGTGGGTAAAACATACACAGACACTTCACCAAAGAAGATTGGTTCACTAAGAGATGTTCAACGTCGTGAGTTACTGGGGATTTACAAATGAAAACTGCAGTGTGAAACCACCCCACACCCAATGGAATGGCTAAAACTAATGACTGACCAGTTAATGACTGGGCAAGCATTGGAGAGACTGTGGAGAAACAGGAATTCTCATACGGGGCTGCTGGAAATGGAAAATGAGAATACTGCTTTGGAAAACAGTTTGGCAGTTTCCTAAGATGTTAGATGTATAATACCCTAGGCTCGAGCTATTCCACTCATAGGTAATTCTCATAAGAAAAGAAGGCACACATCCATACGAAGACTCATACGTGAATTTTCAGAGCAGTTTTATTTACAAGAGCCAAATACTGGAAATAACCCAAATGTTCCTCAGCAGGTGAGTGGATGAATTAACTATGATATATCTATGCCACAGAACACTACCTAACGATAAGAAGAATGAACAACTCAACACCCAAAACCTCCAAAGCATCCAATTAAAAGTCGGCAGAGGAGCCGAATAAATATTTTTCCAAAAAAGACATACAGATGGCCAACAGATACATGAAAAGATGCTCAACATCGCCCGTCATCAAGAACATGCAAATCCAAACCACAATCAGATATCACCTCATGCCTGTTAGAATGGCTAAAATCAAACAAGAAATAGCAGGTGTTATAGGATGGAAAGAAAAAGGAACCCTCTTGCAGTGGTGGTAGGAATGCAAACTGATGCAGCCACTGTGGAAAACAGGATGGAGGCGCCTCAAAAAGCTAAACACAGAACTACCCTATGACCCAGTAACTCCCCTACTGGGTATTTACTCAAAGAAAATGAAAACACTATTCCAAAAAGATATATACACCCTGATGTTTACAGCAGCATTATTTACAATAGCCAAGATATGGAAACAGCCCAAGTGTCCATCGACAGATAAATGGATAAAGAAAATGTAGCGTACCCATATATACACACATACAGTGGAATACCACTCGGCCCTAAGAACGAGATCTTGCCATTTGCAATGACGTGGATGCACCTAGAAGGGATAACGCTAAGTGAAATAAGTCAGAAAAAGACAAATGGTGTATGATCTCACTCGTATGTGAAATTTAAGAAAAACACAAACACATAAAAAAAGAAACAAACCAAAAACCAGAGAAATTCTTAAGTACAGAGAACTGGTGCTTGCTACAGGGGAGGTGGGGGGTAGGAGACAGATAGAGGGGATCAGGGGTCCACCCACCGTGATGAGCACTGAGAATGTATGGACGTGCTGAACCATTATATTGTACACCTGAAACTAATAGAACACTGTCATTTATACTTCAATAAAGTTTTTTTAAAGAATGAAATATGATACCCTCAACCCCACGAATAAATCTAAGAACAATTATTCCGAGTGAAAGAAGCTGGACACGAAAGAATGTGTACCCTACAGTTCCTTGTCTGTAAGACTCTGGAAAATACAGACTGCTGTAAGGCACAAAGCAGGTGAATTGCCAAGAGGAAGGGGGGGGGGTTGGAGGGGAGGGAGGGAGGAACAAAGGAAAGAGGGAGGGAAGGAAGAAGGGAAAGAGAGAGAGGGGGAGGGAGAGAGGGGGAGGGAGAGAGGGGGAGGGGGGAGAGAGGGAGGGAGGAAAGGAAGAAGGGAGAGAAGGAGGGAGGGGAGGGGAGGAAAGAGGGAGGGAAGGGAGGAGGGAGGGAGGGATAACCAAAGAGGTGAGAGGGAAGCTTTCAAAAGTGATGGGCTTGTTCGTTTTCCGGATTGTGGGGACAGTCTCACAAGTGTACACACACACCCAAACTTATCAAATTGCACACTTTCAAGATGTCCATTCACGGAGTATCAATAACACCTCAATAAAGTTGTTCAAGGATGCTTGTGAATGCTATTTTGTAAATAAGGTCTTGCAAAGTCTGCACTTGTGCTGTAAAATTATAAAACTCTTCTGATAAAATGCTACGAGAGAAACAGGACTCTGCATGTTATATAAAGTTTGGATATTTTATGTAATAAAAAAAACAGCTTTACGTGGGAAAAAAATGCCTGAAATATCCAAAAATGTGGACAGTGCTTGTATCTGCATGGTGAGGCTGTGGACGGTATTTTCCTAAATTTTGGTCATTTCTTTATGGCTGCTTGAATGGACACAGACCTGCTACCGTGCTTCCGAGGAGGGGAATTTTAAATTTTTGATGAAAGGGCTTTTTTTTTTTATTTTGTTAATGCTTTCTACTTTCATTGAACTGTGATCAGAAAGTGTTCAGGGGTGCCTGGGTGGCTCAGTCGGTTAAGTGTCTGACTTCAGCTCAGGTCATGATCTCACAGTTCATAGGTTTGAGCCCCGCATGGGGCTCTGTGCTGACAGCTCAGAGCCTGGAGCCTGTTTCAGATTCTGTGTCTCCTTCTCTCTCTGCCCCTCCCCTGTTCACACTCTGTCTCAAAAATAAACATTAAAAAATTTAAAAAAAGAAAGTGTTCTAATACTCCTACCTCATTAAACTTAATATTATTTTCTCTGCAACCTAACAAGTGGTCAGTTTTTGTTAACATGCCCTGTGTGTTTATGTGAACACATGCTAGCAATTATTAGGGTATAAATTACAATATTTCCAAAAACCTACCTTATTATGTCTTTTACATCTTCTAATTTTTTTTTAATGTTTATTTATTTTTGAGAGAGACAGAAGGACAAAGTGCGAGCGGGGGAGGGCAGAGAGACAGGGAGACACAGAATCCAAAGCAGGCTCCAGGCTCTGAGCTGCCAGCACAGAGCCCAACGCGGGGCTCAAACCCACAAACCGTGAGATCATGACCTAAGCCGAAGTCGGACGCTTAACCGACTGAGCCCTCCAGGCTCCCACATCTTTTACATCTTCTATAGACTAACGTATGTTTTGAGCCCTTTCTCTATCTTGTGCGACAGTGACCCGCTAAAGCCTTCTGTTTCTATGTAAGTCTCCTTGAATACTGGGTCCATGAAAGTATTGTTATCTGACCTTTGTTTCAATAAATAGCACATTTCTGCACGTGTGTTTACTTTCATCACCCTCGAACACTTTTGTTTCAGGTGACTGTGTTGCCCACAGAATCCGTTTGGGACTTCCTTTCTGAAACAAATTGGAAATCATTTTCTCCTACACAGTGGGCTAAATGTTTGGTTCAAACCCTGTCATTATTTTTTTAACAGCTCTCCTGAGGTATAATTTACACCTCATAAAATTCTGTAAGTGTAAAATTCTGTAAGTGTAAAATTCAACGATTCTTTTAATAAATTTACAGACCTGTATAGTCAACACCACAATCTAATTCTAGAACATTTCCATCACCCGTAAAAAAATAACGCGTGGCCTTCTGAAGGTTATTTTCTCTTCCTATCCTCAACACAGGCAAACACTCACTCTACTTTGTGTCTGTATAGATTTACCTTTTCTGGATATTTCATATAAATGGGATCACACTACATGTAGTGTTCTTTGCCTGGTTTCTTTCACTCAGAAATACTGTTTTTGAGTTCATCATGTTGTAGCAAATACTAATACACCTCTCCTCTTTATTTGTGAATGGTATTCCACTGTATAGATATACCACATTTTATTTATTTAGTCACTAGTTGATGGAAATTTGGGTTGTTTCCACTTTCTGGCTATTATGAGTAAGGCTGCTATAAACATTCACATGAAAGACTGTGGAAATACGTCTTCATTTCTCTTGGGTAGATACCCAAGGGTACAATTGTGGGGTCTTATAGCGAATATGTGTTCAACATTTTAAGCAACTGCCAGACCACGTTCCAAAGCACCTTATACTACCAGCCTCCCCACTAGCAGGGCGGGGGCCTCTCACGTCTCCACATCCTCACCAACTCTTGTTACTACCATCTTTTGGATTAGGAGTCCTGTAGCAAGTGTGTTAAAGTGGCACCTCACTGTGATCTAAATTTGCATTTCACAATGACTAACGGTGTTCATCATCTTTTTTATGTGATCATTGGCCATTCATATGCTTACTTTGGAGAAATTATTCGAGCCTTTTGCCCACTTTTAATTTTTCTTATTATTGAATTGTTAGAATTCTTTAGATGTTCTGGATATAAAGCTTTTATCAAATATATGAGTTGCAAGTATTTTCTTCCACTTTGTGGATTGTCTTTTATTCTCTTAATGGTGTGTTTTGACATGCTGAAGTTTTTAATTTTAATGAAGTCCTATTTATCTTTTTTTTCTTTCGTGAATTGTATGGTGTTTAATATAAGAAATCTTTACCTAACCCCAAGTCATGAAGCTGTATCTCTTAAAAATTTCTTTTAGAAATTTTATAGTTTTACATCTTACATTTAGATCTATGATGCATTTTGAATTAATTTTTGTGAATGGTGTGACAAACGGGTCTAAATTTGTCTTTGTACGTGTCCGAGCACCGTTTGTGAACACATTACATTATTTGAGTATCATGATTATTGTGCGTATTGTATCTGTTGTTTTGTTGTTTAGCTGATGTGTTTGCTTTTTTATCTCACTTGTATTTACTGTGGTGTTGATGACCATTTGCATTTTTGTTCTGGATGCGTTGCCTCATTCCTGTTTAAATGGTCTTGTTCTCATGGAACCGTTTGGAGTCCCAATTCTAACTCCCTTTTTATAGTAGTTTTGTGTGGATAAAAACAGTCTGTGCTTCCACATTCACATAGACAAGGCTGGAGCCCTGGTGGGGTTCATGCGATCCTTGGTTCAAAACTACCCCCATCTACCCTCTGTGAGAGCAGAGAGGTGTGGTTCTCTACTCCACGATCAGCGTCTGCACTTGGAGGTGACCATGGTGGGAGGGAGTGCTTTTCCACTAGGATCCCACATTCCCTTGCTTCCTTTTCTCTTCACACTGTACTATTCACAGGCCATCTCTCCCTTTTGTTACCCCCAATCCTCCCAGAGCATCACCTTCTCAAGGTGGCTTCCTCACCTTTTCAGCTCACTTTTCAGCTCACTTTTCAGCGTCTTCTCGATGGTGGGTACTTTGATCTACCAGAGAACCTTGCATTTTCATGCTGAGGGTGACTTTCTCCTTCCAGCAGTGACTTTGGGTCAATTTCATATGTACCGCGAGGTCCCCTCCGCCCTTGAGAATTGCACCTGCTCTCTGACAACACTGGAGCACAGGGGTCTGTCCTTGCATTTGGGGCTTCTGTCCCTAATTGCAGAGATTTTTATATTGGATCATTCTCCATCTTCCAGTTATGCTGGGACATTGGTTTTGCAGTTTTACTGGTTTCCTTATTCCTCTTTATGTTACTTAGGGGATACGTTGTATGTTTCAGATTTATGCAGTTCCCGGTGCCTGGTTACCCAGAATTCCCCAATAAACTAATTTCTTAGAACTCCAATTTATACCAGAAAAGAAACACATGCATTTGTCCAATATATAGGAATACATTTGAGATTATTAAAATAAAAAAAAAAATGTTGTCTTATGTGTTACTTACAATCATCCCTCCAATTCCACCGCTTTACCCACTTTGGGCAACGCCACCCACACTGGCATTGTTCTCATTCCCGTAAGGCCCTCCCCCACCCGGCCTGCACTTCTGAAGCCAAGTTTGTCTTTCAAGGTCCTCTGTGAAGCCTTCCCGAGAAGCAGCTGTGACGCTCTCTTCCCAGCAAGTCCCCTCTGCCCTTGCAGTGGCATTTCTTAGGGCGCTTAATTCACCTCTTCTTGATTACAATCGTTCATCTTATGACCACGCTTTTTTACCTACGTTCATTCCCCTGCCCTTAGCACACAATCAGTACTCCATAAATGTTCATGAAATAATCTCGTTTACCTGCTGCACTGCACAGCCAGGAAGAAAAAAAAAGAGTGCCTGACAAACATTCAGGATGACTGCTGTATGTGATGCCACCACCCTAGATGATGTCCCCACTCCCACCAGGGGTTGTGGGTCTTTCTAAACCTGGCCTGCTGTACAAGACTACAGGGCATGCATTCTAGTGCAAAAGCAGTAACTGTTTCTTTTTTTTAATTTTTTAATGTTTATTTAATTTTGAGAGAGAGAGAGACAGAGAGCAAGCAAAGGAGGGGCAGAGA
The DNA here is from genome assembly GCF_023721935.1 of Panthera uncia. NCBI lineage: Eukaryota > Metazoa > Chordata > Mammalia > Carnivora > Felidae > Panthera > Panthera uncia. The sequence continues at coordinate 82,766,989 of NC_064818.1, read as the reverse complement.
GAGAGACACAGAATCCGAAGCAGGCTCCAGGCTCCGAGCTGTCAGCACAGAGCCTGACACGGGGCTCAAACTCACGAACCGTGAAATCATAACCCGAGCCAAAGTTGGACACTTAACCGACTGAGTCACCCAGGCGCCCCATAACTGTTTGTGAGATGAGAAAGGAGAGACGAAAAGAAGGAAGGAGATGGGGTGCCTGGGTGGCTCAGTCGGTTGAGCATCCGACTTCAGCTCAGGTCATGATCTCACAGTCCATGAGTTCAAGCCCCGCTTCGGGTTCTGTGCTGATAGCTTGGAGCCTGGAGCTGCTTCAGATTCTGTGTCTCCCTCTCTTTCTGCCCCTCCCCCCTGCTCATGCTCTGTCTCTCTCATTCTCAAAAATGAGTAAATGTTAAAAAAAATATTAAAAAAAAAAAAGGAAGGAGAAGATGAGCTGTTTGCACAGCTAGAAATGGCATGGACACCATAAGTGAGGGCCCTGCTGCGAGTTGTCCCAAATGTCCAGCTGGCCCATATCCCCCATCCATGAGCAATCCAGAAACAGAGCCATCTCGACTCAGAGCTGGCTGACCTCCCTATTAGATCAGGTAGGTACGTGACTAGGAGACATGCTAAGTAAAAAAAAGTTACCTTTGAATAAAAATTCTGAGTTCACCAGCATATGATTTCTAAACAGATTATGGGGACATTTTTAAAGTCTTATCTAACAACATCTGAAAACCCTGTGCACGACTGATGGTGTGGCCCAGTCCAGCCTTTCCAGGACATCCCGACTGGAAAGGCACCTTGTGTCACGCACATAGAAGGAATCCCAGAATGTCAGAGCTAGAAGGGGGCTGATCAAGCATGTGTCCAGTCTCCTCACCTGGGAGATGATAAATGGGAAGCCCGGAGAAGTCAGTCCCAGACCAGAAACCAAGCTTCCGTTCCAGCCCACGCAATGTCGACCTGCTGCAGCTAGGTCCCCGGCTTCTCGTCTCTGCTGTCACCCCCTGCTTGCTGCCCTGTGTCCCTCAGCTCTGCCATTTGTGGAGCACCGCCAAGTCTTTGCCATCGTGCCCTCATGGAGGAGTGCCGATGGAGCCACGTGCACCAGCTGTGGGGGCCACGGGAAAGTCAACTATCACTTCCTGTTTCCACTGTCATACCATCTGGGGGGGGGGTGTCCCTGTGGGTGGGAGACCCAGCCTATTTAATGCCATAAGCCCTCCTTGTGAGAAATTTATGATCGGGCAATGAATGACTAGGCACAGATGAGCCCAGGACTCAAGAAATTATAAGTTTCCATTGAAAAGAATAAAAAACCTTCAGTTTGGTTCCTTCATCAGTGGTTGATGTGACTGTTTTCTCTTTACCTGGTATTAAAGTATAGAAAATTTCCAATATCTCCTTACCCATATGAATACATATATTTCCTATATTTGTAAGGCTTCTCAGAGAAACAGAATTACTTGTTACGAGGTTTAACATCTGCAAGGATGCCACGTAAGGACACCAGCCCCCAAGAGAAAATGGAAATAACTCCTCCTCTATATGACCTCCCTAGAGGCACTTCTTCCAAGGGTATACATGAGTGGGCAGAGGTGAAACTGATGTAACTAAGGGGGTGATGAAACTAATATAAGAAAGAAAAGAAAATATAAAACATCATTATATTCATGAAGTTCTATCAACAGGTTTAAACCGTAACCAGAATATCCCTGACTCAGACTCTCACATAAATTCAAATCATACAACCACTACCATCAGATAAGATTTATGTATTACTGATTATGGTCCCCTCACATATATCGTAATGCTCAGGCTAGGTTCTCTTTTCAGGAGGCCGTGACTTCATTTACAACCCTCTCTGTTCCTATGTGCTTTTATCCCTCAGCACAACCTCCAGATTTCATGAGGCAAAGTGGTTCGCCGGCTCTGACGCAGGTCGATGACAGACACAACCCAGGTGCCGTAGGACGGCAGGCTTTGTGGGGACCTGGAGAAACTCTCAGAAGCAGGTGCCATCAGGGAAAGATCCTCTAACTTGGGCAGACACACGTATGAGTGACTGCACCGAAACCACGTCCCGAACACATACTGGGTTCAGGCATGACCCCCTGGCAAGCAGCCATGCTGTTCCTGAGTTCGTGTGTACCCTCCATAAGATTTTGTAGGCAGGCAAGAAGGGGAGCTGCCTGCCCTAGCCAAGCTGAAGGACCGTAGGTGAAGGTTAACTTAATCGCCCGTGAAAGAGAGAAGTTTTTAGCATGTCCAGCTGGTGTGGGGGGGCAGCTAAAGGGCACCTTACCGGCAGCCTTACTCCCCCATCCATCGGATGGGGGGAGTAAAATGTTGCTGAAAACGTTCAGGAAAGAGGACACAGGAGAGGTCTCAGGAAGCACAGCCATAGCAGAGGACAGCTAGACCTTGGGCTATGGGTACGGCCTGCATTTAGGTAGCAGAGTCGTACTCCGCGTTGCAAGCTCAGCAAAGGGAAAGATGCGTGTACTGGCTCAGGGTGACGACTCTGAATATGCTTCCAGGTCATGGTGAGTCTTGATAGCAGAACACCAAAACATGGAAAGATCACCATAATTGGACATTAAGATCTTAGTGTCTCTCTCTAGAGAAAGACAGAGGCCAGATAGATGATAGAGAGACAGACGATGGATGGAGGGATGGAGGGATGGAGGGATGGAGGGATGGATGGATGATAGGTAGGTAGGTAGATACATACATACATACACACACACACACACACACACACACACACACACATACACACACAGACAGAGATTCTGTATAGGCGCCATCTGTGGTTACGGCATTACAAATTTCTCCTGCTTGGGGCACCTGGGTGGCTCAGCTGAGTTTCCGACTTCAGCTCACATGATGATCTCACGGTTCCTGGGTTCGAGCCCCATGTCGGGCTCTGTGCTGACAGCTCAGAGCCTGGAGCCTGCTTCAGATTCTGTGTCTCCCTCTCTCTCTCCTTCTCCCCTGCTCGCACTCTATCTCTCTCAAAAATAAATAAACATTAAAATTTTAAGAAAAAAAACAAATTTCGCCTGCTGTATTTGCAATCTACCTCCTGAAGGTCTCCTTTGATGGCCAGAAGTTCTTTGTTCTAACACAGTCTGATTTCTAAATCTTATCCTTGGTGGATAGAATTTTCATTTTTATTTTTCCTTTCACATTATATCAGCAGTTTGGCTGGCATTTGTTTGGTTTATGTGGTGAGGCAATGCTGAAATTTAATTTTTGCCCACATGGATATCCAGTCGACTCCGTATTATTTATTGAAAAAATAAATAAACATCTATCTGCCTGCAGCGCCGCCATGAAATTAAATCAAGTATCCATACATGCTTGACTCGGCTTCTGGACTCTATGCTATTCCTATAGTTCATCTAACACTGTTATTAACGGCAAAGCATTTCAATTTTATTTTTTATATTGGTTAGTGGTGCATAGAAATACAGTGACTGAATTCAGTGTCATTGCTGAATGAGTACATTAAATCCAATAATTTCTCTATATACTCTTTCGGATGTTTTGTGTACATAAAATACCATCTCCAAATAGTGGTGGTTTTATTTCTTCCCAATTATTATAAATTTCATTTCTTCTTCTTTCCTACTGCACTGGTTATAAACGCTAGCACAATCCAGAAATGGTAAGAGCACACTCTGGTCTGTTTCCAGTCTTATGTGAAGAATTGATATTTCACCCTTTGCTATGATGCTATGTGGATGGTGTGACCCCGTTATCACGTTCAACTGCAATACAGTTTCTTTATTTCCTTACTTTCGAAGAGTTTTACCAAATGCTTTTCCCCCCATCTGTTAAAACCATCATGAGTTTTCTCTTTTATTCTGATAATATGCTGAGTTATATTGGTTGACTTTCAAAGGTTAAATCAATCTTGTATTTTAAAATAAACATCACTTACACATACCCCATTACCTTTTTTATGCATCGCTGGACTCAGTCTGCTAATATTTTGCTTAGGGTTTTAAAATCTACTTTTGTGAATAAGGTTGAACTCAATTGTTCTGCTCTTGTAACGTCTCTGTCAAATTTCAATTTTTCACATTATTTGACCGTTATGAAAGAAATTGGGGAGTGTTTCTCCCTTTTCTATTCTCTGGAATATTTTCTGTAGGGTGTGTGACTTTGTCCAGAAGAGTTTAATAGAATTTGCTGATAAAACTGAGAGCACAGGTGTGTGTGCAGGTGTGTAAAAATGTAATTATAAATTTCACATTTAATTCTGATAAGAATATTTAATTCTGATTAGAATATTCAGATTTTCTGCTTTTTCTTGGGTTCATTTTTAAACTTCTGTTTCCAGGAATTTAGTAATTTCACCTAAATGTCCAAATTTATTTCCATAAAATTGGTCATAATGGTTTTCCTTTTATGATCTTTGTAATGACAGTAATATCTCTGGCAATAACCCCTCCAGCAGTGCTGATATTTTCTTGATGTCTTCAGGGATTTATCAATATTCAAAGATTCTTTTTAAAAGATCAGCTTTGGCTTTGTTAAATCTCTATATCATATATTTATTTTCTATTTCATTACTTCATATTCTTATATTTATTCCCATCATTCTACTTGCTTTGGGTTTGTTTATTTATTTATTTATTTATTTACTTACTTATTTATTTACTTACTTACTTATTTATTATTTAAAAGAGAGAGCCTGGGTGTGAGTTGGGGAGAGGGGCAGGGAAAGAGAGGCAGGGGAAGAGAGAGAGAATCTTAAGCAGGTTCCGTGCCCAGAGTGGGGCCAGATCCAGGGCTCAATCTCATGACTCTGGATCATGACCTGAGCTGAAATCAAGAGCCAGCTGCTCAACCAACTGAGCCACCCAGGCACCCCTTAATTTTCTTTTTGAGGTTGGATTCTTTGATGATTAATTATTAGCTTTTTCCCCAATATATGCACTTAAGGCTATGTTTCCCTCTAATTAGAACAATTTAGCTCCATTAACCATTTCCCAACTTGTATGCTGCTGAATTTATGTGTTTTGAGACTATACATTAAACACCCACAAGGCATTATTATTACAAATATGCTTTTAAATACGCCCTCACGTTTACCCTTCTCTTTGCTCCTAATTCGTTTGTTTCCCTAAACTACCATCTGGAATCGTTTTTCTCCTGCTTGGACACAACTCTTCTGTATTCCTCCTACTGTTCTCTTTGATGGTTTCAGTTTGTCTCAGAATCCTTTTCTGGCTTCCTGTCTGAGAGCTGCTGTCACAGCACAGCACAGGACACTAGGGACTCAGCTTTTTCCCTCGTGCCTCAAACCGGCGTGCGGCTACTGCCGGAGCCTCGTAGTTCTGTTGAAAAGCCAGCTGTCAAACTTTGTTGCTTCTCTCAAAGTCCTATGTGGGGGGTTTTTGTTTTGTTTGTTTGCTTTTTGCTTACTTTTTGGCTCCTTTTAAGGTTTTCTCTTAGCCTGGGCTTTCAGTTTTGCTATAACGTGGAGAGCAGTTTTCTTTATATCTTATCCAAAGTTTCCGAGCACTCCTGAATTTGGCATTTAGGGTCTCTTGGTATCCTCACATCTCTCCCAGTGAGCCCCAACTTAATGTCACGAGTTCCACCCCAAGGAACTGCCAGTATTCAATCATCTTTCCCTGTGTATCTCATAGAGCTCATCCTACATCCTAATATTTGACGGCTTTGTGGCTTTTTTCCGATCCTTTTGTCTCTGGGTCACTCGATTCTGATGTGGCCTTCTCACCTCCCTTCAGAGTTCCTGACTCCCTCTTCCCTGGTCTGGAGGGTTATTAAACTCAACCCCTGCACAGTTCAGCTCAGCATTGGGCTTTCTAGTTCTAGAATTACCATTTTCTTATTTGTATCATTCCCGATATTTTGTCAAATTTCTCAATCTCATCTCACGAACATACTGAGCATAGCTATCTTAAATTCTGTGACGGATAACTCTATAATTTCATGTTTGGTAAGTTCCATTTCCTGGATGCCATGACTGTGCCATATGCTTATTCTGATGTTTTAATTATTTTTAAGGTTATTTCTTTATTTTGAGGGAAAAAGAGCCCGCACACATGTGAGCAGACCAGCAGCAGAGAAAGAGGGAGAGAGAGAGAATCCCAGTCAAGCTCCACACTGTCAGCACAGAGCCCAGTACAGGGCTCGAACTCACAAACTGCGAGATCATGATCTGAGCTGAGATCAAGAGTCAGACGCTTACCAGACTGAGCGACCCAGGCGCCGCTTGATTTTTCATTACACCTCATCTCCTCCTATGCTAGCTACTCTGTGTGGGGGTGTGTCTTAGGAAATTTAGAACTTTGTATATGAAAATAGTACATGTGATTTGACGATTTCGACAGTGTATTCTCCTCCAGAGAGTACATACTTGTATTCTTGTATTCTTTTTGGTGGCTAAACGAGGGTCACTAGTACTCACCTTAATCCAATCGGGGTTGAGGGATCGAAAGCTTGTCTGTGTGCACTCTTCTATTTCCAGCTTATTCTCTTTCTTGAGTTGTAAATTTCTGAAGTCCCAAAGCCCAAACCCAGGCGTTGCTGACATCTTTGAAATGAATGCACAATCTCACGATCTGCCTTCTCTCTGTCCTTCCTCCTCTATGTTCCTGTATCCCTTTCTTGCCAACTTGCAGACTCCTTAAATATTTCTATTACTCTATTTGTTACCTCTGCTAGCTTGATGCTTACATAGGCATCTGCAACTCTTCCCATGCCTGTCCTGGAGATCACAACCGGCCCCTGGAGTTACCAAACTCTGACTCTACGTTTTGGCTTCTCAGCCCCCAGCACCTGCTGAAAACTTGCTGGTCTTCTCAGCCTCTGAGCCGCCGCTTCCAGAAACCGCAAACACCACCAGGGTAAGATCCACCCCAGTGACCCTCAGACTCCCAGGTCTGCCCTCCCTGAGAAGCCCACAGTTACCCCGAGTTTCCAAACAGAACTTGTAGATTCCTTCTCCAGCTCCTGCAGCTGTTATCAGTGGGAGGTCTGGTCCACACCTGGCCCACCACCCACCACCAGGCGTGGAAACTTGGTCATTATCACTTCCCCGGACACTTGGTTCATCTCCAATCATTTTGAATTTTCAGGTGCCAATATAGACGGGGGACTTTGGACCTACATCATCATGTCCAAGATTTGCTACCAAATTCTTTCTATGCTCGACAATGGCCTAAGTACTTAGTCCCCACAATAAGGCTTTGAGTTGGGAGTACTGTTGTAAGCTCAGTTTATGAGTCGTTAGCACGATGGGCAGAGGAGAACTGCCAAGGCCGTGTATCACAGCTGGAAAGCGGGAGGAGGGAACCTGCAGAATCTGACCTCAGAGTCTCCTCTCCTAACTACTACACTATACTAGTTGACTGGGAAACAGTTCAACATTTTTGAAAAGCCACAGGCCCTAGAACGATCATGTAGATGGCAACGTGAACTTAACAGACTTGACCGTATGCGTGTGCCAGAGGGAAAGATCCAGAACGCAGCGGGGAAGGTGTTTGATGAGCAGCCTCTAACCAGAACAGTAAAAATGCACATTAATAAGAAGGATACTTTTCTAAATATACTGAAACTGGATTACAGAAATACCACTGCAGAGTTCAGTAGTTACACTGCTTGAGAACAATAAAACCATATTTATGTGGGTTTAATTCCTAGAATACACTCAGGAGGGTGATGCAAACCCCTCCAGTTATGAAACCACGTGCTCCCAGGATCAGGGCTCCCAGAGTATCCTTTTCATCTATTATCCTCAAAGGAGGAGGAGCCCCAGGAGGGGGGCGGGACCAGCAGGCAGCAGGAAGAGAGCCAGCGAAGGGTCACTCTGGTGCTGACATCTCTGTGGCTCCTTGCCCCACGGTTCTGCCGCAGCGCCCCCCCCCCGTCCCCCACCTTGAACACAAACCCAGGTGCCGAGGAGCCAGGTACTGGACCAGCGGGGACCCGTTTCAGCACACAAGAGGCCTGTTCCCAGCCTCCCAGTCGGGACAGAGCTAGAAGGACTGAGTCCCAAAAAGCAGGCAATACCAGTGAATGGGGACAAGGACATTAGCAAGGAAACCATCAAGGCCATCTCGAAAAATCCCATTTCAAGTTTTCCCCCAAGATGCCATAAACTGAGACAGAGTCAAGCCCAACGTCTTTACCCAAACGAACAATTCGGAAATGAGTTTTATAAACTTCCCACGTACATGAGCACGGTGGCTGATTACCTTGACAACTGCTGGTCCCCCCAGCTCTTGTGACAATGGAGCAGCAGTATGACTGCCCCCCGGGTGACGCCTGCAGGCCGCGGGGGACCTGGAAGGGACGGCAGCCACGTCCCGGCCTCCCCCCAACAAACAGAGTCAACTGCTCCCAACACGCAAAGGAGCCCACCTTCAGGAAGGGTCCAGAGCCCCGCCAGGCCCCGGGGACTTCCGACCTGTGGCTTTTGCTCTCCTGCGCTGTCTCACTACTGCCCACAACGTCTCTGTTCTCATATCCCTGACCCGTGGTGGCCTGAGCGATTACATGGGAAATTCCACCCTGGTTTTCATCTCTGCTCTGGGCAAAACACCCACAGTTATGCGGACACACATGTAACTCTTGGGGTTCAAGGGAGCCCTGCTGTTCGAATTGCTAACAGTTCCAACGCAGCTGTGTCCACCGTGGGCCGTGACTTCACCACCTGCCATGTGCCGCCCTCGGCAGAGAGCAAACGGTGTCACTGTTCTAATAAAAGCATAAACGCTGCATCGAAACTGAATGTTGCAATAATCGACACAGGAGCCTTGATTTAACCAAGTGCTTGTGTGTTTTTCCATTCTCCAACATCAGCCCACAGTGTGACCAATACAATGACACAGCCACTTAAGAGGAGAGCAACCCTTACTACAATGTCCCATTTTTGAAAAGCCCTCAGAAAACTATTTTGGAAGGAATTTTGCCCACTAGGGTCAGAGAGCAATGCTTTTCCACGGTCAGGGTAACTGCTTGGCTCCCGGCCAAACGGCACGCGGGGACGAGTGACGGGGACGAGGGGCATCAGGCAGCGCTGCACACAGCGGGTGGTGCTCAACTTCACAGGAGAGGGGGCTCTGAGGTCTTAGAAACCCACCTGCTAAGGGCGAGACGGCCGATCTCAGGACTGTAAGGTGAGGCCGTGACACAGGTGCCGCCCCAGGGGCTCCCGCAGAGCTGAGCTCACAGACTGGCCGAAAGATAGCCAACAGGCTGTGGTCTGGACAGACCTACGCCGCTGCATCATCGCCTCCCCCGTTTTCCCAGCTCTGTCCTCTGGGAGCCTCCCCTCCATCTTCCCCTTGAGTGGGAGGAGGGGGACCACGGGAGGAAGCTCCTTGCTAACCCCACAGAGATGCAAAGCTGCCCTGATTACTGGCCCCCGGCCTCCATAAGGGCACCTTGCTCAAAGCCACCAGGGATGAGCACGGCCCGGGAGGAGAGCAGGATTTCATCTGAGGCTCCCGGGGCCCAGAGATTCCACACTGTACCACGAGGCCAGGCTGGCGCCCGCACAGGAAGCCAGCCAGAGACAGTCACATCCTCAGCGCGGCTCCAGCCTTTCCCCAGGACGAGCGAGCATCTGAGCAGTTGTGCTTCCCTCTGACGTACGACCCACCCTCTCCTCTCCAGCGAGCATGGTCCCAGGGGGAAGAGAGGCAGGCAGTCCCACAGGAGTTTCCGAGTTTTCAGGTGGCAATGGCCAGTCTAGTGTCCACGACCCAAACCTGCTCCCAGGGAGGTCAGTGTCCTCCTGGGTGAGTGTCCCCGCACGTCCTTACAACGGTGTTGATTTGAAAAATCACACCCCTTCATTGGTGTATTATGTCCTTGTGAGCATCATCCCAGGAATCTTATCGAAAATAGCTCTCTCTGGGGCGCCTGGGCGGCTCAGTTGGTTAAGCAGCCGACTTCGGCTCAGGTCATGATCTAGCGGTTCACGACTTCGAGCCCCGCGTTGGGCTCTGTGCTGACAGCTCAGAGCCTGAAGCCTGCTTCTGATTCTGTGTGTGTCTCTCTCTCTGCCCCTCCCCTGCTTGTGCTCTGTCTCTCTCAAAAAAAAAAGTAAATAAATATTAAAAAATTTTTTTTTGTTTTTTTAAATACCTCTCTCTGCTTTTCAAGCTTTCCTGGGGATGAAGTCACCCGCTGGGCTGTGCCAGACAACATACACAAAGGGCCGGAGCTCCATGCCCCCTCGTCCCCTCCCACGCTGCCCTGGATGCGGAAGGCCCCTAGAATATATCACAGCGTATTCCACACGCCCCTCCAGAGGTGCTACAGGAAGAGCAAGTCATTATCAGCAGTCTCCCGTCCTATATTCTCAGCGGTTTGGGTATCTACAAGAGTCCTCCCTTCATATAAAACATTCCAGAAAAATCAAATTGCCCCTTGTCAACTGAATTTCAGCTTTCCAAAAAGAGTCATATGATAACTCAACCCTAAATAGCAGTTCAGAGCTAGAAAAATAACTTTAAGGTATGTATTGAATTTTTCTAAAGGCTGCTTCCTCTCACTAGTATTTTAAAATTATTTCTCCCTGAAGCATGAACAGAAATTTCACAAAATGCAAATGTCGGGACACTTGAACTCAATAAATTCACCTCTATTATCCTCCTGTTCCTTCTCTAAGCCCGGCCATCACTCTGCTCAAGAATTAAATCAAGTAGGAACCATCGCTTGCTTAATGCAAGCCCTCACCTTGGCAGGAAGCTTACGGTAGAGTCTAATGTATTATACGTTGAAAAAAAAGCTCTCACACAAAAGCTGAGTAACCATCACAGCTGCTAAATTTTCCCCTGGAAAAAAAAATGCATTTTAAAGTAAGTGGTGTATTTTCTTCCTTCTCCCTAACTTGAGATTTCCCTTGGTAAAAGCCAAGAGAACAGAGTGCCAGCATGCATATCGCTCAAGGATCAATCAATTTTCTGGAGGCATTTTTCTCCGTGAGAGAAGACCACCACTTGCTCTAATCATTTTGGATCTTTTTGCCTGACATCACACTCGTTTCCTAGGGACAAACTAAATAACCAAGTTCCCTGAACTGAATACGTTTTACAGCGCACTGCCTTGACAATGGAAAATATTTTAGCATCAAAGGCTGGCTTCATCTATCAATGGGTGACATTTTAAAAACAAAACAGGAGGAAAAACTAAAAACAAGCAAACGCAGTTGACCTGTTCTATTAAGGTAACGAAGAAGGCACTTACGACACAGAACTCTTTAGTTTCAGTACCTTTTTATAAAACCAGATGTGTCTACCAGGAGAAGCCAGGGTAGAAAACAGTTACGAACCAGCTCAAGACCTCAGCGAGTGCAAACAGCCAGACGGTCTCTCACCCACAGCGCAGGCCCACGGTGCTCATGGACCGGCACGGGCCGCTCCCACCTGCACCTGTACCCGCACCTCCCTCCCCCGGGAGCAACATCACTTCCGGCAACACATTGGCCAGAACCGGTCACGTGGCCAAGCCTAATTTCCAGGGGACAGGGATATTTCCTGTCTCGAAGGCACCCCAAAGGAAGAGGGAATCCTGCCGCGGTGAGCACTGTAGTACGGGCCCCCAAAATCTGATGCCCCAACGTGGAGCTCTTGACATGGCCACCCATTAATAGCCCAGGGGAAAGCTTTACAGGGCCCTCCCCAGACCAACAAATCCCACATCTCTGGGGTGGAGGCCAGCCATCTGTAGCTTTTCAAAGCTCCCACAGGTGATTCCAGCTCGCGGCCCTCCGTGACCTGGCTCAGCAGTGTTGCACCTGCCTGTGGCCCAGCCAGGCTCAGCACCGGGCCCAGCCTCCACTCCCCACTGCCGGGGGGAGGACCGGCAGCCTCCTTAAGGCTCGGGACCCGAGACCTCAGTGTACTAGAATCTCCTGAGTGCTGGTGAGCACCATGCATCCCAGTACCCACCTCCCAGAGTCCTCATTCTGTGGCATCCACGGGGGGGCCTGGGAATCTGCACTTGGCTGATGACCTCCCCCCGCCCACACACACACACACACACACCAGTGTAACATATACTGCTCAGGAAGTTCCCATCTGTGATGGTTAATTTTAATGTGTCGCCTTGATTGAGCTAAGGGATGCCCAGATTGCTGGCAAAACAGAGTTTCTGGGGGTGTTTCTGGAAGAGACTAGCACTTGATTGAATAGACCGAGGAAAGAATACGCTCTCCACAGTGCATTATCCAGCGCGTCGAGGGTGGGCCTAGAACAAATGGGAGGAGGTTCAAACGGGCTCCTCTCCTCTGAGCTGGGGCATCCCTCTTCCCCTGCACTTGGGCATCAGCGCCCCTGACTCTCCGCCTTTGGATTCAGACTAGACTCACAGCACTGGCTCCCCTGGCTCTCAGGCCTCCAGACTCGGACGGAACCACACCTCAGCTTTCCTGGCTCTCCAGCTGGCAGAGGGAAGATCAGGGGGCTTCTCGGCCTCCATTACAGAGTGAGCCAATTCCCGAAACAGAGTGAGCCAATTCCCGCAACAGCTTTCCCCTTTCGGGTGCACGTGCCTCTCTATTGTCCCAGTCACAACACACAGCCGAGCAGGCAGCCGCTTCAACTGTGGTCAAACCTTTTCCTTTGCTTTGTTTCCCCACTTCTCTACAGACAACCCTCCCCAGCTCCTTTTGGGGGAGGGGTGCTCCCATCCACTTTCAGTTTGGCACTTGCCAGTTTGAGTCAATGTTTGCTCAAAAAAACCCTTGAAAAGCTGTACTGTGCCTCAGTTTACCTTCCAACAGCACATTGCTGGTGGCAGAAGGGATTAGAGAGGCCGGGAGGGTATGGGAATGACAGACAACAAGGAAACATGCCCTCGAGTCCAGTGGTTCTCCCCAGGAATTCACGCATTACTACCTGATGTAAATATTTCTCAGCACTAAATAAGCACAATTACAGAAGAAAATACAAAACTTTATTCCTACTCTCTTGTCTCCCCCTGCAAGGGCAAGATTCTGGAACACAGAGGAAGAGATTTCATGTTGACGTTCCGGGGAAAAAGGAACAAACAGCTTCCTCTCTCGGGCAGAAAGTGCTGTTTTTGCCACAGGATCCGACTGATTTTTCCACCGTTTCATAGAGAGCGAGAAGCCTATTTCATCACCAACTTTGGGGACGATCCATTATCATGAAATGTTTCCCAGACACTCACAGTCACAGTAAACCAAGTGGTCTGCCGTGTGCCACACGGGGCCCATCGTGGCCAGTTGCCGTGGGCACAGGCAGCTGCCGCGGTCACAGCTGGGCCCTCACCACACAGACAGACAGGCGGGGAGCAGACACCCGCGTGGCCCCAGTGGACGACACATGCAGACGGTCAGGAGCTGAATTAGCTGGAATCACAGACAGGATGCGGTCGGTCCCAGGAAGGTCAGACGTGCTTTCTGAAAGTGTCGCCCCTCCTTCTATACGGAGACCAGTCTTCTGTCCAGCATTTATGAAGGCTTCCTGCTGGGTCAACATAATGGGCACCGAGGACACAGGGAGAAGCTCCCCCCCTCCATCCAAGAGGCCCCAGCAGTGAGACCACCTGGAGAGGGTCGTGGCTCCGTGGCAGGCTGCCTGGTCCTGCCCGAAGCTCTCTCCCTTGCCCGGGACTGCAGAGAGAGAAACCCCACCACATGAGGACCAGGCCCCACTCCTGGGGATGCCGCCCCCTCCCGGCCTCACTGGGCCTCTGGTTTCCTGACACCCTGTAGAGGGAGAACTCGGGTTTCACGGTGGGGAGCTTTCCTGTGATGGAGACAGGAAAGCCAAGAGGAACAGGGGAGCCGAGGTCCACCGAAGGCAGTCAGGCGGCATTCCTGACCAAATCTTGGCAGGCACCAGCTGACATAACTTCCTGGATCACCAGCTGGAGGAGCAGAATGCCAGCCTGCCCTCCCACAGAGGCAGGTGCGGGCACAGGAGGTGACATCCAGAAGGCTGGAGGAGAGGGTCTGCAGGCCTCACTGCACGGTCCTGGGGAAGGCGCTCCCCCTTGCAGACCAGGGCGCTGGGTCCCAACACTTCATAGACATGGGAAAGCCATTCCGGGCTGTACTCCCCAGCTCTGGAACATCCCCACCGGCTTGGGGAAACCCCAGAGGCACATCCCGAAGGATGCCTCTGGCTCAGTCCCTCCTGAAGTCTCCTCCTGGCCTCCCTCCCCTGTGGGGGAGGTGATGACACCTCTCCTGGATGTTTGTTGGACTCTCGAAGCCTCCGCACCAGCAACTTGGCCACGACACTTCACCGCATGCAGAGCCCCGTCATTCCTGCGTCTGCTCCACACCTGTGCCCTCCCACCTGTGCTCTCAGCACCTCACCTGCTCCCACTCAGGTCACCCCCCCCCCCCTGCTCTTCCCCGCTCCCCCCCGCCCCTCCCCGACCCCCCCCCCACCCAAGACCTTCCCCATATCTTATGATGATCATTTCCCGTAAAATCGCGGCAGAGTCCCCAGCCTTGCTTCCAAGGCCCTCATCTCAGAAGAGCCCTGATGAGGTTGCCCCGCTGCCCTGGCCCCGCTCTGCACGATCCACCCCACCTGGCCCCCATGTGCAGCCCTCTGTGCCTTCCCTGGACAGCCCTGCTGCCTAAAAAGCCTGCCTCTGACTCCCACCAAAGAAAGCCTCGCCCACCATCCCCTTCCCAGTGCCACGGTGGCAGGACAGACACCAGAATGGAAAACTATTAAAATGGGGCAGAAGATCAACAATGTCTGAACATGAACCCAAGGACCGCTCCAGGTAGGGAATCTAATGGAGTCTCCTGCCTAAAGATGGGACTGCAGAGGTCTTGTATCCTCTCACCCTAACACAGGGGAAGGAGGAAACACTGCCCTGAACACCACACCCCATCCTTGTGCGGGTCCACTGTCTGAATTCACACTGTTTTTAATCCAGAAATGTCAAGCAAGACATTTAAATTATGTTGGTGCCTGGCGGCAATACCCGGGTCAGAGGGAGGAGGCGGGCGTGGAGCCGGGTGCCTGGTGGCGCCCGGGTCAGAGGGAGGAGGCGGACGTGGAGCTGGGTGCCTGGCGGCGCCCGGGTCAGAGGGAGGAGGCGGACGTGGAGCTGGGTGCCTGGCGGCGCCCGGGTCAGAGGGAGGAGGCAGACGTGGAGCTCCTCTGGAGGAAATCAATCTCAACACACCTCTCAGAGAATCCCACAGAATTCAAGGAAGGGAGCAGCTGATCTCCAAGTCAGGAAATAAACTGCCATGAGTGAGAAGCGGCAAAAGCAACAGAAGCAGGCGGGAAAAGCCTATTGTGATTGATGTTTTAAAGAAATAGAAGGGAAACATGGGAGCAAAGAGCAGAGTTGAATAACAGAATTTCTGCGGATGAAAAATATGATGACTGAAATTAAAAACTCTGGTCTCCACACCCAGAAAGATGGAGCGCATGCACCGTTCCTCCTGCTCGGGGTCACGGAAGCCCCTGACGCTATTGTCAAGGAACACTGGAAGATTCTGGAGGGTGGAGAGAAGGCACACAGACAGGGACCCGGAGGAGGCCTCTGGGCTTCCTCTCTGCTGCACACGCCCGGCTGTGAAGCAGACCGAGCCCGCCAGCGGCAAACAGCGGCAGGAGCTGATAGGAAGCCAGACAACAGGACGAGGAAGGAGCCCCATCAAGACAGAAGGCTTACAGGGGCACGGGGGTGGGGTGGGTGCGGTGGCCTCCATCAGGCAAGCGTCCGATTTCAGCTCAGGTCATGATCTCATGGTTCAGGAGTTCGAGCCCCACATCAGGCTCTGCGCTGACAGTGTGGAGCCTGCTTAGGATTCTCTCTCTCTCTCTCTCTCTCTCTCTCTCTCTCTCTCTTTCCCCCCTGCCCCTCCCCTCCCTGCTCATGCTCTCTCTCAAAAAAAATAAACATTTTTAAAAAATTTTTTAGTGTTTATTTATTTTTGAGAGAGAGAGAGAGAGAGATAGAGTGCAAGCAGGGGAGGGGAGAGAGAGAGGGAGACACAGAATCTGAAGCAGGCTCCAGGCTCTGAGCTGTCGGCACAGAACCTGATGTAGGGCTCAAACTCGTGAACCAGAGATCATGACCTGAGCTGACGTTGGACGCTTAACTGCCTGGGCCACCCAGGTACCCCTACTTTTGTTTATTTAAAAAAAAATTTTTTTAAGTTTATTAATTTATTTTAAGAGAGAGCGTGAGCAGGGGAGAGGCAGAGAGAGGGGGAGAGAATGAATCCCAAGCAGTACAGAGTCGAATGCGGGGCTTGAACCCACAAACGGCGAGATCGTGATCTGAACTGATGTCAGACACTCGACTGACCACCCCAATATGTAAACATTTTTTTTTTAAACAAAGACAGAAAGCTTACAGACAACAACAGCTTTCCCCCAGCCATCGGGAAAACTGGCCGCACCCCCACCCAGCCAGCAAAGGCCTGGGGGAGCCCGGACATCCACCTGTACTGGGCAGTGACAAGGCACCTCCACCCGTGCCGGGGTGTCAGCGCAGACCCGGCGGGGAGCCAGGACTCTGACCAGCACCCAGCAGCACCCCTCCGTCCCCGGGGAGCACACAGGAGGCGAGGGGGAGTCCCACAGTTCACACCCCAGCCGGGGAGTCGGTGGACGTGTGGGGGGATCTGGAACTCTTCGCCTCCTGGCAGTGAGCACGCAGCACAGCCCCGCACCCTGGAGCCACACGTGTCCCTCCAGCTTTCACCTGGTCGGTGAAACAAATGAAGAAGTTCGGCCCACTCTCCCGGGGAAGAAAACCCAGCTCCACCTCTCAAAGGGACAAGCGTCAAACAATCCAGACCACCACAGTGTCGCGGATGAGGGCAACGAAAACACAACGTATTAAGAACAAATGCAACAAAATGTTCACAAGCCTCTCGTGCAGAAAACCAGAAAACTGGACTGGGAAGCAGTAAAGATGATGTAGAGAAGCAGAGATACTGACCAGGGCCGTAGAAAACCTCAAGGTCCCCACATGATCATCTCTCTTCAAATTGATCTACAAATTCCATACGAGTCCAACCAAAATCCCAACACGTTCATTCTTAATATGGAACTTGAGGATTATTCTAAACTGCACACTGAAGAATCGACAACTAAGGATTTTGAAAACACTCCTGGAAAATGATAACGTGCTAGCAGGGGTAGGAGCACTTGCTTGACCGGATATCGAAACATATTATGACCCTAGAAGCATCCTGTCTCTGAGAGGGACTGGACATGTGGGACATCCCGGGGATGAGGGGTTGCAGGCCCACCAAAGCCGCGACCCTGGGAGCAGAGTGCAAACAGCAGCATCCACTTTGCAGGAAGCCTGGCATCACCTACAACTTGTACATGTCCCAATCAAAGCCCTGCAGAAAGGGGGCCGTAGGGGTACATCCTTGAGAAACTGCTGCCCATGCAGCAGAAGGACACCAGAATGGCAGGATCGCAGCTCACCGGGGCCCCAAATGACCCGACGCTCCCACCAACGGTGACTGGTATACACAGACTACAGAGTATTGCACGGCGGGAGGAACAAACTAGCCATGTGTGTGGATGTAGACAAACCTCAAAGTCACAATGTCAGTGGGGCGCCTGGGAGGCTCTGTTGGTTGGGTGTCCGACTTGATTTCAGCTCAGGTCCTGATCTCATGGATTGAGCCCTGAGTCAGGCTCTGTGCTGAGCACGGGGCCTGCTTACGATGTCTCTCTGTCTCTCTCTCTCTCTCTCTCTCTGCCCCTCCCCGCCTCAAAATATACATACATACATAGAAATAAAACATCACAAAGTCAAGCGGAGAAATAAACAACCTCCAGACTGTATAATCACATTTCTTAACTTCAAGGAGAGAGAAACAAATGATTAAGCAGTACCCACGCGAGTGACATGACACTGGGGAAAGCCAGGGGTCAAGTTCAATTTCAGGATAGTGTTTGCCAGGCGGGGAGCTGGAGAGAGGGGAGGTAACCAGGTTGGGAAATGCGGTGGCAACAGGATGACCGACTTTCCCAATGTCTAAGGACTGGGAAGGTCCTGGGAGTTGGGAATTTCAGCACTCACACCAGGATGGTCTTGGCAGACAGACAGTTGGCTACCCCACGCCGAGAACCTCTAAGGTTCCAGAACATTCTGACTTGACCCTGCTTGTGCTCTGCTTCGCCGTTATTTTCTTAACTGGGTGTAGCAGGTTAAATGGTGAACTGCCCCCACCCTCCAGAAGAGCTATGCCCAAGTCCTAACACCCAGGACCTGGGAATGTGACCTTACTCGGAAAAAGGGTCTTTGCAGATGTAAATAAACAGGCTCTCGAGAGGAGATCTTCCTGATTAACCAGGTGAGCCCTAAAGGCAATGACAAGTGTCTCCAGAGGAGCCAGAAGAGAAGACAGAGAGACCAGGCAGCTTGAAGAGGCGGAGGCTGAGGCTGGGGACACGGATCCCACCCTGGAGCCTCCGAGGGAGGGCGGCCCTGCCCGCACCTTGACTTCTCTGGTTTTAAGCCTCCTAGTTTGTGGTGATTGGTTTTGCAGGAGCCAGAGGAAGCCAATAGTCTGGGTGTATGTGTTTTAGACCCTGCTTTGTGTGTGTGTTTTAAAATAAAGAGAAACCGTTCACTCCTTCCTGTCCTTCCAGGCAGCAGCTGCAGAAGTGTCCCCAGCCACCAACGGCCCTCGCTCTGCAGTCATTTCTGAGCCCACGTTCGAAACTCCCTAATTCGGCTTCACCTGTGTATATGAGTAAGTGTGTCGAATCTTCCCTGCTAGATGTAAGTAGCCTTGAGGACGCCGACCAAGCCTCGCGTTAGGACCAGGAGGCCTCACGGTGCCCAGAACAGTGTGTGGCAAATAGCAGTGCTCAGGTAACACCGATGAGTGAGTGAGTGAATGAATGAATGTCGGCAAAAC
Source organism: Panthera uncia (assembly GCF_023721935.1). NCBI lineage: Eukaryota > Metazoa > Chordata > Mammalia > Carnivora > Felidae > Panthera > Panthera uncia. Next base: position 82,748,109 of record NC_064818.1, on the reverse strand, counting down.
TCCACAAGGGCAACACCAGGTATGCTGAGACCCTCGTGCACATCAGATGCCACAGGTGCCTGGAAGGCCAACCTGGTCCCTGAGAGGCAGCCTGGAGCCAGCGGGCTGCGACTCCGTCAGACTGTGCTCGGTTTCCGTCCACGTGCCCAGCCCCACGGCCACGTTTGCCCGCCAGCTTCCGGCTCCGACTCCTCTTCCAGGAGGCTGGTGTCCACTCGTCAGCCATTGACATTTGCCACGCCGACACTGGCCGTGGACTTGGGCTCCGATCCTCGGCCTGGCTAGAGCTGATACTCCCAGATGCTTCCCAGGCACCGACTCCTGGTTTCAGCCACGTCCCCACCCTGTCTGGCTCCATGGGGCAGCTTCTTCCTCTCCAATCTCATCAATCTGTGACCATTTGCAGACAGAGCTTCTGGAACCTTCCTGGTGCAACCCTGCTATTTCCAGGACTGGTCGCCAAGGCACGAGACCCAGATATAAACGCACCGTGAACAGGAGTGTCCATCAGAGCCCGGGCCTAACTCTGCCCAGCACATTCCTGAGACCAGCGTGTGAGGTCCAAGGCTCTGTACTCCCCATCTGCTCACGCCTGCGTCTTCCAGCGTGGGCAGCCCGTGCGTGGTTACCAGGACCAGCCGGAGTGGCTAATGGCTCACACTGCTTCCCAACAATAGTCTTTGTCATTGATTTGACGAGGACGTCCATGATCTGACACACACACACAGCAGTCAAGGGGCTCCCTAGTCTAGACATTCCTTAGGAAAGAGCAGAGGCCAATCCTGGACCTAATACCTGCCTTGCCCGACATCCACCTGACCGGCCCCTGGGACTCACACGGTGGGATTCTCGCTGGGAGAGCTGGTCTGGGGAAACTGGGATCAAAATTACATTCCGCCTCAAAGTTCGTGGCACGTTTCTCGGGCCCAAAGTCACTGATGGTTAACAGAGGTCCGACGGCGGGTTCCATTTCTCGGGGAAGAGTTGCTGGTGGCCGTGACTTCATTTTATGAAGGAAAACACTCCCTGGAAAGAGCCGGTGATGAGTCGAATCTCCTTTTATGAGTAAGCAAGACACACGGGGCCCCTGGGGCAGCTCCTATCACTGGATCTGCGCCAGCGTATATCTGGAGTTCTGTGCTGTTACTTGTCAATAGCCACACACAAGGGCTTAACAGTGATGGTGACCGCATCCCAACAGCCTCACCCGGCGGTCTCAAAGAGCGATTACCCAATGCCAGATAAGTACGTACCATGGCAATTAAATTTCTGTGGTGATCCTTCCTGCATATTCTTGTTTTTTTTTAATTTTTTAATGTTTATTTATTTTTGAGAGACAGACAGAGAGACAGAGGTGAGCAGGGGAGGGGCAGAGAGAGAGAGGGAGACACAGAATCCAAAGCAGGCTCCAGGCTCTAAGCTGTCAGCACAGAGCCCCACACAGGGCTTGAATTCACAAACCACGAGATCATGACCTGAGCTGAAGTTGGACGCTTAACCGACTGAGCCCCCCAGGTGTCCCCTTCCTGCACGTTCTGATTCTGACCTGCATAAGGAAACAAACAGCAAAAGAGAGATCCCACTGCTTACAGACATGGAAACTATGTTCCCAGAGAGTTCACCTGTAGCAGAGATGATGATTTTGCCCAGTAAAATCCATTAGAAAGGGGCATCAGGACAACAGTAGCAAAAGCCCCCTGGGTGCTTCCTAGGCAGCAGGCACATGCATAAAGTGTGTTGTGTAATTTATCTCAGTTAATCCTCATGAAAAGCCCATGCAGCAGATATCACGGCCATCCCCATTTGACAGTGGGGAAACTGAGGCAGGGCGAGACGGAGTAGCTGGCCAAGGTGGCCAAACTCAGTTTTGCACCATGGCCGTTGCCTCAATCCCTCGGGGGTTTAGCCCGCAACTCAGTGTTGCCCAAACCCTGAAATACCACAGCATACCTTCCCGGAACGCCTCAGGTGCCCGGCCTCCGAGAGAGCCCACAGCGATGGCAGGGGTGGTCATGCCCAGAGCCAGCGCGGTGTTGGTGCCTGCGAAGCCACGGCACTGAGGTGGTGGCATGTGTGTCTCAGACTGAACCGTCCCCTCCTGGAGTCTGTGGGGCCCCCAGAGGGCCCCCCGTGGGAACCACCCACGCCTGCGGCACACACACATTCATAACCCCCCAGGAAAGGGGTCGTCCCTGGATGTCCGGGGCCAGTTCCTGGGCCTCTGGGTGCCCACCGGATTCCCTGCCCCACCTCGCCGTGTTCTAACCTGAGGCTTGGTCTTACGACGCTGGTCCTTCTCCAGAGCAAGAATGCGGTCTCCTCATGTAGTACTTTCCAGAGCTTAGAATGAGTCTCGGCACAGAGGAACCAAGCGTTTCTCTTACAAGAATACGAACAGGATCTGGTTAAGCCCTTGCTGTATGAAAAAATGGCTATGTGGCCGATGGAGAAAAGGGTAGACAGCGATGGAAATATTCTCTTTGTCCTCAAGACAAACTGAGACCGAAGCCACGGCCTGGCCGTGGCCCAGGCTGTCCACAGGGCCGCGGCAGACACGGCACACGCCGAGCACTCCCTGGACCCCGCCCGAGTCTCTTTACGGCTCTAGACTGACCCTGACCAGGGCTCTGAAGGCAGTGGCTCTCCACATCCTCCAGCTGTGTGTGGCCACGTGTCACCTCTGCCCAAGTGGAGCCCACGCACGTGCTGTGCCCCCGGGATATTCTGAACGCTTCTACTCGAAAAACCCAGGTCCCGGGGAATCCGCCCCCCCACACCTGTTCCCTGAGAGTTCTCGCCGACTGGACGTCCACCTGGGGCCCCATTCCCTCTGTGCCCTCTGCATCCCCGCACACACACACCCAGCTCTGCCGGGCCGGATCGAACCAGGAGACCCCCAGGCAGCAGCGGGTGGCTCTGCTTTGCACTGGCCACAAGCCCTCGCCTCCCCGAAACCTGCCCCCGGGCCTGTCCTGGCAGCAAGGGAGGCGGAGGCAGCTCAGGGCTGAGCCGTGCAGAGGGAGGGAAAGCCTCTGGGCCCCACTGCTGCCACCCCCGGTTGGGCAGCCAGCCCGCCGGCCTTCTGAAGTGGGCAGGCATCTCCCGCTCTTAAGAAAGCATTCCATACGCTGCTGACCCAGGCAGAGGGGACGCTTCAAATGAGTTTCCACACTCACCGTGTCCCGTGTGCGTGCAGCACACTGTGAAATCCGCGGGACACATCAAAGAGGTCTGCAAAGTGGAATAGAAAATCATCCTGGAGTCCAAGTGGAGCGCCATCATAAACAAACTGTAACGATTTAATATGTTTATGGGCGGCTAAATCTCCTGCACTTTCAGCACACTCTCCTGCCCTTGGGAGCCATCACAGAGTTCACACCCCCAGTGAACAGACCCGCCAGCTATAGAATGTTAATAGCCCGACTCTGCTGGACTCCGGATGTGTAAATGATGTACTCCACTTTTGTAGGGCGCCATCAATGACACACAGCAGGCACACGGTACAGCACAATGGGAGTGTTTTCCTTCCTGTACCCAAATCTGAGCAGTCTGCGGGGGATGTCCCGGGAGGACGTGTCCCCTGCGTGGGCCTCTAGGTTCCTGTGGAACAGGCACCAGGATGTTGCAAACCCATGTTTCGAATCCCTCTCCTCCATCCGTGTACTAATGAAGTCGTGAGTCACGAGATATTTTCCAAAGGAACCTGCGGAAGATGCCTTGCTCTGTCTTCAGGTTCCTTCGATCATAAACTGTGCAGGGGTAGGGGGCTCATCGCCTGCCGACAGGCTTGCCCGCAAGCAGGCAGCCTCTCGAGACAGGCCCCGGGTCCGCGTGTGCAGTGGGACCGCCTGTCCCGCCAGCTGAACCAGAGCCCAGTCTGCCCCGAGCAGCAGGGAACGGGCGCCACTGTCGCCAACCTGGGCGGCCAGCGTGCCGGGAAGCAGCTCTCAGGCCACCACCCAGCATGTCTCAGAAACTGTTGATGTTGGACGGGAGGACGAGCAGAACCAAATGGTTAGTGGTAACTGCGTTTCATCATGAAACTTGCAAGTTCAGAACGCCAATAAATTATTTACGGCCCAGCAGACAGCCCTACAGCCGTCACGTACATCGCATCAAGAAAGTTTCGTTCAGACGTTTCCAGCGTTTTCTGGCCAAAGTGGGGCTTCATGCACCATGCAGGGTGGGGCCTTCCCAAGAGACTGCTCTTCTGAGATGGGACGGGCTTTCTCTGAGCAACCCCCCTCCCCACCCCTCCCACCCAGGCCCCTGGGCGTCCCGTGTCCGCTCAGATCCCACACACGCCCAGCCGGGGTCAGTCCTTCTCCGGCCCGCACCCCTACCACGCCTCTCCCCCAGATGCATTTCTCCCAGCAGCTGGGAGCAGCATGAGCGCCGCTTCCCACCCTGTGGCCCCAGGACTCCTGACAGCTGAGGAGCTGGACTCTGAATCCTGAAGAGGAAGGAAGGGGCTGCCCCCGGTGTGCCACTTTCCCGGAAGGTCCCGACACAAACCATGGGCAGCTCAGCCGCTTCCCCCAGACAAGCATGCTGGGGCCAGGCCGCTCTCCACGGAAAGGCCACGGAGGCACACGGCAATGTCCCTGATCGCAGGCGCCAGCCTTTCCACCCGCGCCAGCTGCTCCAGGACCAAAGCCCAGCCGTCTCCATCCCGGCCGTGGTTGCGCTCCGGCCCCCAGCCACTGGCGCGTGATCCAGTGTCCTCTGACCTGGCAGATGCACCTTCTCGCGGGTCCCGGTGGGGGAAGCGTGTACCCCCCACGGCACGCCCCCACGGTGCTGCCCGGGAAGCGGGCCTGGCCGGCAGACGGCCCCATAAGTGCACCTACCGGTGCTCAAGAAACATGAACTTCTGCAAACCACATGCCCCGGGCGGTGGCAATGGCAGGTCAGGGGCTTGGGCTTCGTTCTACGGGAAAGAAGGCTAAAGACATGAGTGACAGTCACAAACCATTCCCTACATGCTTAGACATTCAGTCGCTATTTTTCAGAAAAGAACCCCCATTCCGTGTTATCACTACATATTTCATATTCTGGATCACCGTCACACACCAGGCCCCGGGTAGGTCTTGGTAAGCCCTGAAGAGAAATTATCGTCCTACATGTACACACACATACATGCACAGACACATGTGCACAGACACATGCGCTCACACACGTGTACGTGTATGCATACGCGTGCACACAGGCACACGTGTGCACACAGATACACATGCATGCACGTGAAGACATGTACACACACACCTACGTGCTTGCATGCACACGCACATGCACACCGTGCATACCTAATTGTGTGCACATGTGAACATACGTGTGCACACAAGCGTGTGTGAGTTCGTGCCTACACAAAAGCACATGTGCACACATGTACATGCAAAGTCAGACCTCTGTGTAGTACAAGCATGCGCACTCATGCACACACACACACACACACGCACGCACACGGAGCCTCTGGTAAAAGTGCCTGCTTGTGGCACAATTGCTAAGACTGTTGGGGCTCTGAACGGACACTGCTCCCCGGAGAGGTAAGGCTGGTGCCCACACCCGGACCGGGACCCTGTGGAAACACTGACCCTCTGTCTTCCGGCCCAGCCCCGAAGCCAGGCCCGATCCCCCACCCTGCCCCGCCACACACCGGAGAGAAAAGCGGCCCAAGGTTTGATTGAAACTCGAAAGAGCATCTTGTTATCTCTAGGCCAGTTTTTATTCCTCCATCTATATGGTAATATATCTCAACTTTGCTTCTTATAGAAATGTTCAAACACGCGTGAAAGAGAGAAAGCAATCTAACGATCCCCGTGGACCCATCGCCCAGAGTCCGCCCCATATCTTCCCTGCGTCCCCTCCCCTCCTGTTGGGCAAGGCGGGCAGGCAGCGGAAGTGAGATGTGGAGGGCCAGACGGCATCTGGCGCCTCGCCAGCATTTAACTGGCAGTCATTATTAGCGGCAACGGCCCTGGCTGTGTCACGTGGACATTCTGCACGGGTGGAGAAGCTGCGGCCCAGGGTGCAGAGCCTCGAAGGCCAACGTGCGGGTCCCAGGCTCTGCCTCTCATCCCGTGACCCCGCTGAACTGGGCAAGGCGGCTTCGTAGCCTGGAGGACGCCCCCCCAACCCCGCCACTTGGCTCTCTGGAACCCTAAGGACACGGTGCGGCCAGTATTTGAACTCCGAACCATCACACTGAGAAACAAACATCCCAGAGGCATCATTTTTGTGAGTTTAGCCAGCAAGCGTCTGAGAAGAACCTTTTGTTACGTCTGGAAGTCTCCTTTTTCAAACCTTGCTTTTTAAACGCCACCTTTGCCTCTAAAGGACAGGACCTGGTTCCTTAGAGTCGGCAGCAGGGATGTCGCGTTAGGCCCGCCTGGCTCCCACGCGGACTGGGTCTTGCCTCGAGCGTGTTCTGTGCACGAAGTACGCAGCTCGCGACTTGCACAGGCGTGTGGTCAGAGGAGAGGAGGCCGCACCTCACAAACGTAGTCACCGGGGGCCACGCATGCAAACGCCCCAAGTGTCACCCGCAGCCCCCTCCGTCCCCTCACAGCCCCTGGTCAAAGGTCTGGCCATGAGCGTCCCCCTCTGGGCAGGTCAGAGCTGCTCACCGAGAACAGCCACCTGCCGCTGACACGCACCAGGGAGCAGGTGGTCCGCAGAGACCCCTGGAGCTGCACCGAGCACGGCGTCCTGGGGCTCTCCAGGGACGCCACAATCACGTCCCCGGTCCTCCAGAGGCTGGTGGCCTAGCTGGGAGTGGCTTCCAAGTTACAGATCAGAACCTGAGCCGGGGACAGTGCACCACCCACCGCGAACCACGAACAGCGGAAGAGAAGCGTTGGAACCTCGTGTCCCAGGGGCCCCCGTGCCCCACATGCCCCCGTGCGCCGCACCCCCATGTCCCACGTGCCCTACACCCCCATGCCCCGTGGGTCCCATGCCCCACATCCTATGCCCCTCGCCCCTGTTGACACGCTCCATCCAGAGCCAGATAACAAAGGGCAAAACTCCCAAAGATGATGTCTAAACTCAACGGGCTGTGCCATCCACTCTCTCCTGCTCCTCCTTCTCCAAGCTCAGGCCTCTCACGGTGTTTTGTTCCTGAGGGTAGCTAGGAGAATTACGACAGCGCGGCTGGGACCCGGGCTAGAGGAGGGGCAGGGAGGCTCAATGCTCCCGGATTAAATTAAATGAATCATAATTTGGTGTTTCCAGCTATAGAGCGAGCGCACTCCGGGCATGCGCAGGGGCGTGCGTTTGCTGTCCCAGACTTACTTCCCCTAGAAAATGCTTTGGCACATAGTCTGCCCAGCCCCGACTCCCCAGCCATCCGTCCCCAGCCGGCAGGAGCTGTTATTCTGGTGTGAGCAGGTGCCTGGCACGTCACGCAATTCCCCAGCCAAATAAAATATTCAGCAAATGCTGGGTGTACAGAATCATAATGTTACCCATTGTAGTGGGGTTTCACCTGGCTCAAAGACCATTCCTTAACCACAAGTTCTTTCCCAGCGATGTGTCCGACGAAATTACCATTCTCCCCATGGCTGGCGATCGCTCATCAGTCACGACTGCGCCCCTCTTCTTAATGACAGGCTTTACAAAGTGACAGCTGGATTAGCGTTGAGTGGCCGTTTCATTCCCAGATCGGCCTTTGTACAACTTCCAAAGAATGTTTAAAATTCCTTCAGTCGAGCCGTAGGCTACATGTGAATTTTTTAGGAAAGTAAACAAAAATTGTGACTTCCATTTGGGAATTAGTGAGGAATGAACAAGTCACAGCTTGGTTTTAAAGTAATGGCTCAGGAGCTGGCTTTGGCAGGCGCTGGAAAGCGCACCCCAGGCTGACTTGAGAACAGACCTTTCTCTCCAGACGAGTAACTGTCGGAAAGCAAAGTGGGGGGTAAGGCAAAGCAAGTGCGTCCTGCGTGCAGCGGGCTGCCCTCTGCAAGCTCAGACAGGCGGAGCCAGGGCCAGTCAGGGACGTTGACGGGGGGCACCACCCCAGGCCAGTACGTTTAAGCCCTTATAGACAGTGCCCCTGTTCTTACACGGTTACTCCTTTTCTATAGCAGGTTACACTCGTGTGATTGGTTCTGCTCTTGCTCTCCTAGGTAACAGCAGACAATGGAGCGGGAGCTCCCAGCCTTGGCTGCACACTGGAAGCAGCTGGACAGATTTAGAAATACAGGGGCCCAGGCCTCACCCCAAAGGGTCTAACTTAGTTGGCCCAGGGTGTGGCTGGCTTCAGCAGTGTAGTTCAAAGGCACAGCCTAGGTGCAAAGTCCTTGGTTAGGGGTGGTGTCCCTGGGACACCAAGTCTGGCAGCAAAGGAGGAGGGACAGAGGAGGGACAGTGGCAGAGGAGAGACAGACAGAGGGAGAGAAGGCAAGGAGGAGAAGGAGGAAAGGAGGGTATAGCCTGGGAAGCAAGATAAACAGCCTGGACCACAGGACACATCCCTGGGGAACAGAAGAAAATGTCCTGTGTGTGCTTCGTGCCTGAGAAGGACATAAAAGGAACAGAAATTCAATAAAAAATAGTCACTCAAAGGCAAGATTATAAAACAAGAAAATAAGATGAGAATGGAAATTGTAGACTCCAGAAAACAGATTGACCAAAACACCATCATTACAGAGATACTGTGTGAAGTCAAAGCATCCAGAGAGGAGCTACACACGACTCGCAAGGACGACGTGGAAGAAAGACCCAGAGCACCAGGGAGGGGACAGAGCCAAGGAAGAGAGGTGGGTCTTGGGCAGCAGTAATCAAATGTAGGGAAAACTGGCTTCCCCAGCATGGAGAGCCCGACATGTGGAGCCCATGGGGTCAAAGACAAAAGGAAAGACCTCATAGAAACGTTGTGGGAATCTACAGCCCCAAATCATACCAGGTTTCAGGATAAGATTATACAGAACAATCTACAATAAGACACGTACTGTTTAAGGCACTGATTTAAGTTTAAGGAAGTGATTCTTGGGGCATCCAGGTAAATACAGAATTCACCTGCCAAGGTCAGCGCTATGGAAACAATGGGGCCCTCGCCCGAGGTTCTGAGGGAGGATGCGTGGCTCCAGACACACTGTCCCCCGGCCGTAAAGACAACAGACAGTAGACTCACAAACACAAAAGATCTCAGGAACGCACAACCACGAGGAGCCCTTCTTGGGAAACCTGCTCAGGAACAAAATCCAGCCGGTGGGAAAGACAGTTCCGGCACAACACCCACACAGGCCACCAGAGACGGTGGGGACTCAAGGCGTCCTCAGAAGAAAGCGGTATGGGGGATGGAAAGGGACAGACATTCCCAAGCTCCCACGGCCTCCGGGAATATGGTAACTGGGGTTCTTCCAGGGACAAATCACCAGCAGCAAATCGAACCAACTAGGAAACGAATAGAGACGATCTAGAAACAGGGTGGCTTTCATAAAAGGACTGGAGGTGAGGGGCGAGCCCACTGAACACAGACCCCAGACCAGACACGTGTGGGAATTAGCCACACAGCGAATGCATGTGGTGGCAGCTTCGGCATGTTAACGTCACAAATGACAAAAGCCTGATGTGGAGGCATCTCTCTGGATCTGCCCTAACAGAGAAGCAGCCAATAACCTGGAAACGAAACATGTAGTTTGGACAATAGGACTCCAACCTGACCATTCTGCACAAGTATCTTCATAACCTTGGGGCCATCGCTGCATCACCAATATCTCTTTTAATTAGAAATATCTGAACATCTGAGATCGGGGCACTGACTCTTGATTTCAGCTCAGGTCATGATCTCACAGTTTGTGGGTTCGAGCCCCACATTGGGCTCGAGCCCCACATTGGGCTCTGCACTGACAGTGTGGAGCCTGCTTAGGATTCTCTCTCTCCCTCTCTCTCTGCCCCTCCCCTCCCTTAAAATAAATTGAAAAAAAAAAACTTTAAAAAAGATATCTGACGTCAGCCGTCTCTTCGAGTTTACTTGCATTTTTTTTACCTTCATGCAAAATTAAATTAAATATATATTCTAAAAGATAAAATATGTGTAGTATAATCTCACCTTAACTTAAAGCAAGCTCCCTGCACCAGCCACCTGACCCAACACGCATCCTCCTTCCTTCCATGCACACCTGTGCAGAGAAACGCTCCCCAAAGATCTCAGACACTCCCCAAATGTCTACCGACTACACGCAGGAAATGGGCAAATGATCAGGGCCTTTTCTCACTTCCTTATGCACATCCTCTTTATTCCATACCTTTTTAGATTATACATTATCGTTCCAAAACCAGAAAGTTAAAAAAAAAAAAAACAACAAACAAAAAAAACCTTAGAAGTTTTCCAGAAGATGGAAACTATAAAATCCATTTGTTCCATTTGTCTCCACGCTGAGCCCCTTCCCCTGTCTCCCTGAGGCCCCCTTGAGCCCAACACCTCCCCCAGCCTGCACCTCCCTTCCTCTGCCCTCAGACAGTGAGCCCCCCAACCCCAACAGAGCCCAGACTCCGGGAGCAAAGGCTGGCCGTTGGAACCTGTCACCACTTCCCACACACTCCCTAACCACAGAGGTCCTCTCTCTCTATCCCAGGTACCAGGGAAAGCGATCGGCACAAACTAGACGCTTCAGTGAAAGCTGATTAAAAAAAATACAAGGTGATATTATGAAAACTTTATGCCCATAGAGATGACAACGTAGCTGGAATTATTTTCTAGTCAAATTCAAAACACAAAATTGATACGAAAAATGCTTGCTAAGGGGTTTTTGTTTTTTGTTTTTTAATGGAAGTAGAACTTCCAACAGAAAAACAACCGTGCACATGAGTGCAAGGGGCCTGATCCTGAGAAGCGAAAACAGGGTGCTCTAGACGGACAGGACACAGAGCAACCTCACTTCCGGTTCCTGCCCTGTTCCTGGCAGCCCCCGGTTTCCCTACTCTGGTAAGACGGAGCGGGGCAGACACAGGTGTGGCTGCATCCTGGGACAGTCTCTCGTGTGTCCGGATCCAAGTCCAGGCTCAGAAAGCAGTTCTGGAAAGACTTGGGGCTAAGGGACATACTAGAAGACCCTAGAATTGGGGGCAGGGGCTTGGGCGGGGCTCCCCACAACAGGCCTTCCGTTTGGGGTCCTCGCTTAGGGGGCCATCTGGACTGGGGGAGGGGCACTTTGCACTGCTGAGCACCGCGCACCCCTCTGCCACCTGGCAGCGTGCTTTCATACCCGAGATAGGTCCGGGTGTGGAGAGCAGGGCGCCACCTCGAAGGGCTGGCTTGGGTGGAAATGGAAGCACATTTGGTCTCGGACACGGGGGGGGGGGGGGGGGGGTAGGAGGGCAGAGTCTCGTTTACAAGTTCCGGAATAGTTCCTCCGTACCGGGTCGGACTGTGTCCTCGCAACAACTCACGTCTACCCAGAACCTCAGAACGTGACCTTATTTGGAAACAGACTCTTACCAGGCATTCCGTATGAGTTAGGGTGAGGTCCCATGGACCAGGGCGGGCTCTAAATCCAAAGCATGGTGTCCTCATAGGAAGAAGAGAACAGAGACACACACAGAGGGAAAGGCTGTGTGACACCGGACAGAGACGGGAGGGCAGCAGCCGCCAGAAGGAAGCCGGGTAAGAAGGAAGGACCCTCCCTTTTGGGTGAGCCCTGGCTGAGGACACCAGGGTCTCAGATTTCCGGCCCCAGAACGCGAGAGAGTCCGACTCTGTTGTTCCAAGCCCCCCGGTCTGTGGTCCTGAGTAAGGCAGCCCCACCACACTCCTCTACAGGGAGACTCCTGGAGTCCCCTGAGTGTGGGGGCAGAGGGAAGAGTCTGAATGTGGCGGTTGGCTGCCATGAACCGTTTCCTGCCTCTCCTATCACCGCTGTGCCCTCGGTCCCTATTTCACTCAGCCCACCCTCCTGGACAAGTTCTAGAACTTTCCCTGGCATGTTCAGCTATCAAATTTCATCGCAGGCCAGGCTGCTTCATCTCCCACCTCCATGTGACATGAATGCGACCCCAGGTGCCCGCCTGGCCCTGTGGTGAGGGTCTGGGCACGACCCTATCTGCCCACCTGCCTGGGGCCCCCCAGAGCAGCAAACCCTCTCCAGGCCCCTCAGCCTTGCAGTGCAACTGGCCCTCCCCGCTTTTAGCACCCTCCTGAACACCAACAACTCTGCCGGGCCCCCGATCTCCTCAGGCCTGGGTCCTGGACACAGCTCTGGGCAAAACAGGCCAGCGGCAAGAGACCCCGGAGCTGGCCCTCCCCTGGGTTCCACCCAGCACTCGCTGGCACAAGTGCCTGGACCAGCCGAAAGCGTCTGTCTCCCCATTCTGCTGAGCTGCCCTCATGTCACAGGCCAGCTGCGGCTCAGGGACAGGGTGCATGGGGTGTGTGCCCCTTCGAATGCACGGGAGGAGGAAGTGAGGGCTCACAATGACCCCCCACCCTGCTCTGACCCGGCGGCCTGGAGGCAGGAGGGCACGGGCGGGGCTGATCTCTGCACTCACTTGGTGGAGGTTGTGTGCACCTGTTGCCCGCAGCCTCCACTGCCCTGCGCTGGTAGCCACGCGGGTGACAGGCCTGGCTTTCTGGGGGTAGGCGCTTGGCTCCCTACTGTGGGTTGAATTGCGTCCCTGGAAAAGATATGCTGAAATTCCCACCCCTAGGACCTCAGAACGTGAACTTACTTGCAAACAGGGTCTTTACAGAGGTAACCAAGGTAAGATGAGGGTCCCTAATCCAGTACACCACACGTGATGAAGCCCCGCCCCCCTGGAGCCTGTGAACAGATGCTCAGAGGCCAAGCGTGAGGACAATCAGAGCTGCACAGGGGTGCCAGCTGACCCGTGCCTTCTTGCTGGTATCGGCTGCTGGCTTTTAGTAAATGTGAGTCCATTTGTCAGCTCGGTGCAACACCGCCCTCAGCCCCCCAGGCAGGGCCACCCCACCGACTCAGCAGTACCGGAAAGCACGGCATCCTGATGTGTTCAGAGCAGCGCCTGAAGCAGCCGTGCAGGCTCCAGCAGACCCTCCAGAGGAGGGAGAAGCAGAAGAGTCTAGAGGCAGAGACACCTGGCGGGCTGTGAAGAGCAAGGCCACCCTCCAAGAAGACCAGCTGTGGCCGCCAGCCTGACACCCACTGGGCCCACGAGTGGCCGATCATGCTGATGAGTCCCTGTTCCCGAGAACACAGATCTGTGCCCATATGTCTACCGTGGCCTGGGCTGGCCGGATGCTTTCAGCCAGGGTTCACAATCGCCTCCTCTTTTCTCCCTAAATATTCTTTTTCCGCTCCAGTCGCTATTTCCAAATGACTGAAGCCTAATTCCAGCAAGCATCTTTCCTTGTTCTTGAAGCAGGACTATTATCACCGGTGATGTGTCCGGGGCTCCGACCTTCCTCGCTGCTGGGGTTGCCCCTCCTAAGAATGATGGGGGGTGATGCAACAGAGCTCTGTGACGACCCTGCATTCGGGACAAAGGTGGGAAAGGAAAATGGCCCAGAAAGTATTTTTCGACACAGGACTGGGGAGCCAGATGGGAACAGGCTGGAGAGAGTCAGAAGCCTTTGGGCCCCTGCCCAGTAACTAGGTCACCTTACCAGAGTCACCTTTCCTGACTTCCACCTCCACAAGCGCCAAGTGAGGCCAGAGGGCTGGGTGATCCTGTGATTTTCTTCTACAAGCAGTCAGACACGAGGCCAGCACTTTCTCCCTACTCAGCCCTGCAGGAATTCAAGAAACCAGAGAGGTGTCGGGGACCTCACTGCGAGCTGAGATGTTCGATCGGAGATGTGACGCATGGTGTCCCTGTCGCTACCATCCAGAGAGAATTCTCCCCGTGGAGCAGAAGGCCTTTAAGGCGTTGACTGAGGGGCCCTGCCCAGCTGCTGGCTGACCATGATGTATCCTCAGCAACCTAATTCTCGAGACCTTCCCTCACGGTCAGTAGCCTGCCTGCTACCACCCTACAGATGAAGATTCTGAGGTTCCGAGTGGATCTGTGACTTGTCAGGGTCACACAGTTAGAACCAAAGTCAAGGCCACTCCAGGGCCAAACCCTACCCTTTCTGCCCCATCAGGTTAAGCCCACATAGATTTATTCTTATGATTATGAGCATAATTATGATCGAGGATTATTATAAGGATGATTAGAATCAGACTCAGAAGAAGGACAATGCACACACACGGCGAGCTTGAACAGAGTCAGGTGGAAATGGCCAGCACGAAGCTGTGCTCCAAATGTGGCATCGAAAGAGAAACACTGGAAGCCGTTAACATCACCTGCTGTTTCTCCTGGGCCTTCCCAGGCGAGGCGCTTTCACGTACACAGAGATTTCCTGACTGAGGTTTCAAGGTAGTGATCAAATGCCAGGGCCGTGATCAGCAGCAAAGCCAGCCACGAGAGCCTGGTGGGCCTTGGAGGTTTCCTGTGTCCCTCCCCCAGAGCACCTGCTCCCGTGGGGCACAGACGTCCCAGATTCTTGTTTGAACCAGATCAGGAATGCATTCTCTCAGTGGCCACGCTCTGGAGTTCGAAGGAGCCTTCAGTCCATGTAAGGCTGGAAGCCCTTGACCACAGAGACTCCTCCACACCCAGCCACAGCCGGCACTTGACGAAGCGACGGAGGGGAAACGGTTCAGAGGTTCCTCACTACCCTACGATCCAGAAATCGCTCCTTGGACATGTATCCAAAGGAAAGGAGAGGAGTACCTCGAAGACATACGTGCACAGCCACGCTGGCTGCGGCATTAGTTACAATGGCCAAAGGAGGGGAACAACCTAAGTGTCCGTCGACGGGGGAGTGGGTGACGAGGTGCTATCTACACAGTGGAATGTTATCCAGCCACAAGAAACAGGGGATCCTGCCATCTGCAACAAACTTGGATGAACCTGGAAGACGTTTTGCTGAAGCGAAACAAGCCCAGACACAGGAAGAAAAGAAATGGCATAATCTCACTTATATGTAGAATCTTAAATAGCCAACTTCAAAGAAGCAGAGAGAGGAACTGGGGAAATGAGGGGATGTTGTTCGAAGGGTACAAGGAAGCAATCGTAGGATGAATAAGTCCAGGGACCTGATGTGCATACACCACGATGGTTACAGTTACCAAGTTGGTGCTGAATACTAGAACTCTGCTAAGAGAGTAGACTCACCACACACAACAAGGGAACTTTGTGAGGAGGTGAAATGTTAATGACCCCAACTGTAGTAATCTTTTCACTGTGTATCTGTATATCAAATCATCATGCTACACACCTTAAGTATACAGAATTCTGATTATAAAATAAAATTTTAAAACACAAATTCACTGGGGCATCTGGGTGGCTCAGTTGGTTGAGCGTCCGACTTCAGCTCAGGTCATGATCTCACGTCTGTGAGTTCGAGCCCTGCGTCAGGCTCTGTGCTGACAGCTCGGAGCCCAGAGCCTGCTTCGGATTCTGTGTCTCCCTCTCCTCTGTCCCTCCCCCGGCCGCTCGCTTGCTCTCTCTCAAAAATAAATAAACATAAAAAAATTTTTTTAAAAATGAATGTCACCGAGACAAAAGAATACATTAGCCTTAGTAAGGATTTATTGAATGAATGAATGGATGAATGAATGAACGAACGGTGGACAGGCTGAACAATCCCGCCTCCTCCATCAGGACACTACTGCCTGCAGGAGATTCTACCCGAACGCAGTCGGAGTTCCCAGGCAGCTCGCTCCTGCCCGCAGGACCCCAGGTCGTCCCACCCGTACACCTGCTCCCAGGACTTCACATCCAGTGATCCAGTAGAAACTGCTTCAACAAATCAACCACCAAAAATAATTTTCTTCAATCCTCTTTACGGTACTAATAAAAATGCAAAGTATTGCCGTAATTAGAGTTTTCAAATTAAACCAAAATAAGTAAAATAGTTCCCATTACTCATATTATTGTTCAGGCTGATAGAAAAGATAATATTTACTAACTAGCAGCCATAATGAAAATTAATCTTTTATGTACTTTAATGGGTTTTCTGATATAATTCAGCCCCCCCCCCAATTATTCTCAAACAATTAAAATTTTAAGTGCCGGTCTTACTGAAGTTCACATGAGGAACCCGGAGAAGAAGAAGGATCTTAGGACACTGATGGGTAGCAGCCCGGAGAGTCACCCTGTGACAGGACGCTCCTCAAGCAGCTGGAGGAGCCTCACGAGGCCGTGATACAAACGGGGCTGTGCACCCCCAGCACTCGCCCATCGCCTTCGCATCGTCCCCGTGCAGACAAGACTCCTCTAACCATCCTCCACCGAGACGCCCCCGCCTCTAGCGCTTCCCGTATCCTGTGAAGACAGCACCCGGGACCCCCCATAAGAAGCAGCTGTGCCCGTAACAGAGAATGCACAGTCACCGTCATCACCCCCTGACGCTAAGTGGAAACAGTGGTCTAGGGGAAACCAGAGTCCGGCATACAAGCTCCTTTGGAAACCGGGGAGGTAGCAGTGGGGGGCAGCTAGACCAGGCCACGGGAAGATCAGCCAGCGTGTCCCGACTGCTTCCCCTGCCGCTCCAGAGCTGGACTGCCAAGGCGCGGGCAGGCGGCAGGAAGCACCCTACGCACCGCATCCCCACAGAGGAGGCTGTGGCTCTCACATCAGCCGATTTCACGAGCCCCTTGGGTTACGGCTACACGCCCCTCCCAAGCTTGCCTGCCATCCGAGGTAGCAGTGGGTCAGTCTTAGATGGCTCCAAAACGTAGCTGCAGTCTAATGCCACGCTGCCAAAACCCGCCACGGGGGGAGGTGATGCGCGCCAGGCACCTGCTGTCCTTGAAGCGTAGACACGAGACCGAGAGCGGCAGCGACATAACCAACGCGGTTGTCTTTGAGACGGATTCTCTCAGATTATCGCTCTAGGGAAAGGCACTTATTGTAACAGGCTCTGTGATGAGGAAAATAAGCATGTATTTTTAAGTTCGGGTTTTCCTTGAAACAGTCAACATGCTGCTAACTTCAAGCACCATAACCACCCTAACTCCGTGCCAAATCAATTGCATTATTCAGTTTTACTGTCTTTCTCTCAAACATTGGCTGACTGGGGCCAGTTTCACTTACGAGGGAAGAAGGGTTGAATGCGGTCCCAGCCCCGGGTTATAGGGCTGTTATAAAGGCTTGTCTGTGCACAGTTACAACCACATCCAAAACCTCAGCGTTTTCCACTCTGGAACTCGCAGGTGCTGAAAGGGATAATCAACATCCATCATCTCACAATAATTGCACTGATTCTCAGAGTAAGGGATTCAGCTTGACTTTTAACGCTCTATAGTTTTACTGGTGCATTTGGATACAATTTCAGCATCTACACTGGAATTTCACGACGTGCTCAGACATGGGGTACTTGCAGTGCATCGCAGAGCCAGTCAGACACATGCTTACCAGATTAGAAATCAACATAGATGCTGGCCACACCTTTTTTTTTTTTTTAAGAAGTTTTTCAAAGGAGATTACGCAACCTGGGAGACAACAGATGTCCCAGTGCAGGAAGGGGCTGAGGGACAGACTCTCTGTTGGCATCTGGGCTCTTGCATTCGGGGAGGGCCCCATCCCCCAAACTGCTGACGCTGCCTCGCCGTGCCCACACCGTTTGCACAAACAGTGCATTTGTGCGGCTCTGTCCTGGAGCCGCCGTGCGGTGGGCGCTGCCTCTGATCCCACCACGGAGGAGGACGGTCTGGTCAGGTGTCCTGGCAAAGCCAGCCCTCCAAAGGGGCTCCCAGTGGAAAAGGCAAAGCCCCCTCCTTCCCGGCAGCTGACATGCAGCCTCTCACCCCGGAGGAGGGACATCGCTTCATCCCCAGAAGCCACCCTGGGCTGGCGCACCACCTTTGCCCTCGAGCACGTGACAGGACGCGGGAAACGAGAACGCGAGATCAGAGTGCGGATCACAGCAACAGAAGGCTGAGCAGTTAGGGGCGCTACGGATAAAGCTCTGTATCCCCCCAGAGTCCTGCGTTGAAGCCTAACACCAGTGGGAAGGTGTTTGGAGGTGGGGCCTCGGGGAAGTGATTAGGGCATGAGAATAGAGCCCTTGTGAATGGGGTTGGTGCCCTTATAAGAAGGGCTCTCAGAGAGCCCCTGACCCCTTCCACCCCATCAGGACACGACGAGATGGCATGTACAATGGGGAAGAGAGTCCCAGCCAGAGCCAGACCTCGCAGGCACCCTGCTCTCAGATGCCCAGCCTCCGGACCCCGCAGGCACCCTGCTCTCAGATGCCCAGCCTCCGGACCCCGCAGGCACCCTCAGCCTCCGGAGCTGTAAGAAACAAGGTTTATTATTGCTCTTGAGCTGCCCGGTCTGTGGGCATCTGCTACAGCAGCCCCAACGGACCAAGATGGGGCAAGTCTTGGCTCTTTAATGTCAGAGACTGAAATCAGCCCCATGAGGAAATGCGAGGCACTGAGACCAGACAGCCCAGAAGGCACATTGGGAAGAGAATGCAGGAGCGAGGACCCAGGAGAACCGGGTAGGGGCAGAAGCAGGGCAGGAGCGGGGACAGTGGCTCAGGCTGGGCCGGGAGCCGACCGCCCCGGTGGGAGCAAGTGACATAAGGACACAAAGCCCGCTAACATGAAGTTTGTGTGATTCTCCTTCCCTCGTTAACTAGTCAGTAAACTCGAACGCGCATTTGCCCACAGCCTGACTGTGTTATTTCAGTCAGTTCCTTTTTCCCTTGAGATCTGGAGTGCCAGTTGGCTAACCCAGCCTGTCGGCACAGCCCGCCCACCTGGCCTGCCAAAGAGAGCTGCACACCGCAGGCCAGGCCACCTGCTGCAGCATGACACGTGGACGCCACCCCACCATGACCCAGGACCGAGAACGTGTTCCCTACGTGCCTGCCCAGAACACCAGACATTGTCAGACATGGAGTGTGGGCCATGTTTCCCAAGTTACCGTGGGAATGCCAACACCACATCTCTCAGACACACGAGGTTATGAGAACATCCTACATTCCCATTACAATCCCTGTTTTCAGAGTTTCACGGAAGAGTTTTCCATAGACATTTAGTTAAATTCTTGAAAACAATGTCAATACTTCTCTAAAACCTCAGAAGAGTTTTCCATAGACATTTAGTTAAATTCTTGAAAACAATGTCAATACTTCTCTAAAACCTCAGAAACATACCAGCCACAAAAAAATTAACTTAGAGACCCCATTCACAGAATGGGGACCCTACCTCCAATTAGCCCACAGTGAGAGTACCAGTAGAAGAAAAAGTATCCATCAAGTGTATAGAATGTTCCATCTCCTGACTACAGAAGATATGGCGGGGGGGGGGGGGGGGGGGGGAAGGGTCAAGCCCCAGCTGAACAGTCCTGACAGTCCCCCATTATGAATGACCTCCAGAGGGAGCTTCAGACAAAGCAGGGCTGGAGTGGGGTCATCTCCAACACCCTATTTCTATTGCCAAAGTAGGAATTTCAAAGCAAATGCAATGAAACCTACACCCTTAAGGTTCTTTGTGTTCTGTTTGTATTTGAAGAAGACCCAGCAGGTGAGAAGAGAAACACTGAGATCCTTCCAGTAGGGGGGCCAAATCTCTGTGCAATTCATCAAGAGGAGTGCAATGGGCCAGCTGGGATGGGCATTTTTGTAGAAGCTCATTCTTAAGGCAAGAGCTTCAAAGCGCTTCTGTTCGATGGATTGGAGAAGCCTGAAGAGAGAGGGATCACCTTTCTAAGGCAGTGGGATTTTGCTTGTAGCCCCTATTTATAACATCGAAATTTAGACCAAATTAACCAGCAGCAGTTGCCAGACAGGGATTTTACGAGCTGAATTCTCCACACTCTGCAATTCTGTCTTCTCCTTCTTTATCCATTTCACTGCTTGTTAACAGGGACAGAAGGAAGAGAGCAGGAAGAAAAGGGGAAATGCAAAACCAAGCAGATCGATGACCCATCCACACCTGCCATGACAACTGGATGGAGGAACTTGAGAGAGTGGCTTTAATGAGGTTTAGGGTATTGGGTGATTCCATTCTCCCCCAGGACAACAGCCTAGACTTAGTCACGTTTCCTAAACCACATAGGAGCTCATAGCTGGGACAATAATAAGGGGAAAACAATGGCTGTTTCCCCATTAAGTACCTATTTCCATATTACAATGTAAGTATTTTGTGTTTATGCATTTTGGAATGCACAAATTGATCACTTACGATCTCTGACAGGTCCAGAGACAGGAGGAGCCGTCTGAGGATATGTCTGGTGCTGAGAGCAGATGTATTTTGAAGTAGCTGTTGTTGTGTCTACCATGATTGGAGGGAAAGGTCAACTGAGCCCTAACTACATGGGGTCAATGTATTATTTCACTAAAAGTTATGTTCTTAGATTGGAAAGTATAAATATTAAATAGCACAAAATAATCAAGCGATTATTCCCTTAGAACGAAATGTGCTTTTTCCCCTCCAAGCTGCTTAAGAAATGTAAAAAGATTCAACATAGAAGGCATTATGAGAAAATAATGTGTCTGCAGTTAGAGATCTAGATGGAGATTCAGATCACAGCACTAACCAGGGGCTGTGTCCTTGGCCGAGCCAGCCTCAGTCGTAGGAGATAGCCAGCCTCTGCTGTAGGAGGGAGACGGGGCCCCACTGCAGAAGGCTTTATCAGGGGCTCCCCAGACGGAGTTTTAAAGTATTTAGCACAGAGCCAGGCACACAGTAAACACTCAATTAACAAAGAGGAGACATCTTCAGTGTAAAACAAAATGGTAATTCTCCCATATGGGATCTCCTGCCAAAGTCAAAGTTTCCTTCTGAGATGAGAGTAGCATTCTGTGTTCTTTGATCCCCAACCACCACTGAGAAGCTGTCTATATTCCAAGGTAACCAAGTTCGCCTCAAAGACTTCTCCTGTCCAAAGGGAGACTTGCTGACAAGACTTGTCCTGCATGGTGGCCCTCAAAGAATATTTGGTAATAATTCCCAGGCCTGGTCTCCCCTGCTGCCCCTCAAGAAATACCCGAGGCCCTGGTTCTGCCAGTCCCCAGCAGGTTGGTTTTGGGACTAGACATGGCACCATGACTCAACTGTATTTACATCATTCTTTCTCTGCTGGAGTCCCCCTGGCTGCTCAGGCAGTGAGGGTGCCCAACGCATAACAGTAGTCTCCTGCATAGAAGGGCAAGTGGTGCTCCATGGGGCTCACCGTCCCAGAAGGGTAGAAACTTATATGTACGTAATGGTAGTGTCGGTCCTATGTATCTGCTATTCTATGAAACGTGTGTGTGTACATGCACCTG
This sequence comes from Panthera uncia, assembly GCF_023721935.1. Classification (NCBI taxonomy): domain Eukaryota; kingdom Metazoa; phylum Chordata; class Mammalia; order Carnivora; family Felidae; genus Panthera; species Panthera uncia. The sequence goes on along the minus strand of NC_064818.1, from coordinate 82,726,859 downwards.
CTCTAGACTTTGATGTCAAAGGCATTGTTTGCTATGGGTCAGGTCAAAACACTGTGAAGAACTCTGGTCTAGAAGGGAGGGATTAAATCCGGTTGGTTGACTCTCTTTACTAGACAATGGGACCATTTGCCTTCCTGAAGCACCAAAGCTCTTTGCGTATGGTTGCTGGATGTGACCACCCGAGACCACTGGATGCTCTATGTCCCTCCATTTCCTCCTCATGAGGATGTGTGGCCTCCACTGTGGATGTGTGCCTCTCCTTCTCCAGATGGTTCCCACCTGACCCAGGCCTGCTGGACTCTCTCTCATGTTTCTACAATCCTTTCCTGCTGCCTCAAGAACAAACACATCTCCATCCTTCAGAGATGGGAGGGGACTTATGAGAAGACACTAGACACCCTACTGACTATACCATTGTTTGCTTTGAGGACTCCTTTTGTATCCTCTGTGGTAACTTTTCTCTTGGGCATCATCATGAGCTCATGGCTTATCACAGGCTCCATGCTTCCCCATTAACCACCAACCCATGCCCCCCATTAACCATTAGCCCATGCCTCCCCATTAACCACCAGCCCACGCCCCCCCCATTAGCCACCAGCCCACACCCCCTCTATTAACCACCAGCCCACACCCCCCC
>NC_064818.1:82689519-82726122 GCF_023721935.1 Panthera uncia | reverse complement strand
TTAACCACCAGCCCATGCCTGCCCCCATTAACCATCAGCCCACGCCTCCCCATTAACCACCAGCCCACGCCCCCCCCATTAGCCACCAGCCCACACCCCCTCTATTAAACACCAGCCCACGACCCCCCCCATTAACCACCAGCCCACGCCTGCCCCCATTAACCATCAGCCCATGCCTCCCCATTAACAACCAGCCCATGCCCCCCTCATTAGCCACCAGCCCATACCCCCTCTATTAACTACCAGCCCACGCCTCCCCATTAACCACCAGCCCACGACCCCCCATTAACCACCAGCCCACGCCCCCCCATTAACAACCAGCCCATGCCTCCCCATTAACCACCGACCACCCCCCCACCATTAACCACCAGCATTGTCCTTTGGACTCCCCACCTCAGCACAGGGACGATAATGTCCCTTCCGGCTGGACCCTCCATACTTCCAGCTCTGCTTCTCCCTCGAGGACAGGACTCTCTCTGCCATAAGACCATGTTCCAGAGCCACCCTGATCTTTTCCTGCTTCCAGACTGAACGGAAGCCAGCTGCCCTGCTAGGAGTCCTGGTCGCATTTGTTGGAGACCCAGGGGCAAGGGCTGCGTGTGGCACTGTGATGAGCAAACGGGCAGCAGGTGCCACTCAACGATGGTGGCTCAGCAGGCCTTCCCTGTGCAGCATTTGGAGTTCACCTTGATCTTGCCAAATTCCAACCCTTGCCAGTCCTTCATGTTGCACAGTGTGAGGTGTCCTGCATGACCGAGAATAAGGAACATAAAGAAGGGGGCGGAGGTGGGCTCCTCCCCTGTCGCCTGCTGGGCCACCGCCCCATTTGCTCATCTCATTCAACAAACCCAGCCTGTTGCAAAACGGGCACAGGGCAAGGTGGGCAGTAGGCCGGGCTGCCCGAGAGAGGGGCGTCTTCAGCTCCCCCTGCCTCTGTCCTCCCCACGCCGATCACACTCGGCTCTGCTCTCTCTTCTTTTGTGGAGGAGACATTTAATGAGCCATTAAGCCAGCCTTAATTCTCCCCATTTAGGTCATTGTCTCCTCGGGGAGGCTGCTTCCTGCTTGGAAACAGCCAGAGAAGCCTCGGTCTCCCTCCCGCTGGGACCCGGCTCTGCAGATCCACCCCACCAACTGCCAGTTACCCTGGCTTCCCCAGCTGAGGCCAGAGTACAGAAGCACCCCGCGGGGTCCCTGGGTGACAGCTGCTCTCGGAGAGGCCCGGGCACCTCGGTGACCACCCCCCAGAGAGGGGATGGACCCCGCCAATGACTGCTTCCAGAAGAAAGGCCAACCCCTCAGCCACGCATGTCTCGAGTGTTTTAAACGTGTCGGCACGGCAGCTGATGAAACGCTACCCCGGATTCTGCAGCAGCTGCACCTGCCTCCCTCCGCGTACTACTTTCTTGCGGGCAGCACAGACCAAGTGAGACGAGGCCCTTGGACTGTATGAGCAAGTTCACACCGGGGTCTGTGCCTTTACCACAGGCCGGGTAAGTAACTCCATGTTCCCAAGAGCCCGGGGGGCAAGCTCCGGAAGACGGCCAGTCCTACTCAAGTGGGCCACTGGGACCTTCCCGTCCACACACATGCACACACATGCACACAAGCCCATGGGCACACTCACATACACACACAGACACGCATGCACACACACATAAATACAAGCTCATGGGCACACGTGCATGCACAACAGACACACACATGCACACACATGCATACAAAGCTCACGGGCACACACAGACACACATGTACACACACACATGCAAACCCATGGGCACATGTACATGCACACACACAGTCACCTACATGCACATACAAGCTCATGGGTACACGCACGTGCACAGACACACATGCACACACACATGGTTGGAAAACAATGATCTGTCCGTGGACTTTTTATGCAAGAAGAGAGGGACATCATGGTCACTCCCTGATCCAGGATAATGCATATAAAACACCCACTGCAGAACCAGACACAATGTCTCTTTTTCTACATTATTCACTTAAAAACAGGTTAGAAAATTCACATTACAGAGTTAATTTTTTTTTCATAAATGCTGCAGTCTGAATATACACATGGACCAAAGGTTTTTGTCCCCACTGCCGGTCTCTCTGGAGCACCAGGATGAGGCCCATCTCACTGCTCCCCAGTCATCAGCCGCCATCTTTGCTGAACCCCAGAAAGCCGACTGCACATCTGGGCGTGACTTGTCCCAGAAGGAGCAGTCTACACAGCGTCTCCATTCCAATCTGACGCTTTGCTGTGCTGCTACTCATGTTTTACAACAATGGACAAACTGTCTGTGCCTTTGAAGGTTCCTCTTATCCTCAGAGAGAGTCACCCAGGGGCACAGATGATGGAAACCTGACAAATGGCCAAATCAAGAAATCAAGAGCACTTTGGAGAGCCGAAGATGATTTTCTGCACACAGGTCAGCACAGCAGCAGGGCTGAGCAGCCGCCAGATGGAATGTTCTGTCGCTGCTAATATGACATGACAAGGCTATTTTCTCCCCCAAATAAGCTGCTAGGCAAATGCAAGAGACTTGACTCCACAGGCTAAGTCAGTCCACTGGAAAATAAGTATTAAGCAGGGCAAAATAAACATCGTCTTCTGTGTTTGAGATTCATTTTCAGAAGGAAGGACGGCACTTGCGGTGAAGCAGCATCACAACACCGCGGGCTCAGACCCACCACGGCTCTGCGGTGACCAAACGCTTGTCCTACTTCCTTTCCATTTATTTGTTTGCATCCTTTTTCCAAATTGACATCAAGGTAAGTAGCACAAAGGTAAGCCCACTAACGACGCTCCCAACAGCCTCAAGCCCCTTGTGAATTTCTAGTTTCTTCAGATGTCACGGGGGTTTTTTTTTTTGGAGTAACTGTGTCCTTACTTTTAGGGAGGAAAGAAACCCAAATATAAAAGGTGAATGTTGAAACTTCAGAATAACCTGGGGCAGAAGCAGAAATGCAAGCTGGTCGATCACCATTTTCAGCGAGACCTTCTCCCCCAAGGCGAGCTGACAGGCTCCAAACCAAAGACGGAGTGATGTAAATGTTGACACGAGGTTCCACAGACACTGGAGAAGGGCAGGGGAGAGAGGGGCGGGACAGGCATGGCATGTGGGGACAATGGGACAGAGCACAGCCATCTAACTTAGGTCGGAGGGAAGGCCGAGAAGGGTGCCCACAGGCCAGAGAGAATGGACACCAGGGCAGCAGATCCGGTCGGGGCGTTGGCGTGGGCAAGGAAGGAGTCCTTCAGGCACAGAGAGTCCAGGTACAGGCCACTGTTCCAGTCCCAGAGGCAGCTGTTGATGATGGTAGAAACACGGCAGAAGAGAAAGTCAGAGGAAGACAGGATTTGACAACCAATTGGATGGGAAGGAACACAGGAGGGAGGAGAATCCAAAGAGGACTTTGAGGTTGGGTCTTGCATGGAAGTGAGTCTTTCACCCCAGACAGAAAGTCAGAGAGAAAGGTCAGTATGAGATACACGGAGTTTGGGGTGAGGGCAGGGTATGGATGGGATGAGAGCCAAGAACTCAGGAGACAGATCTCTGTCGAAGCCCAGCCTACGGTGGTGTAAGTGACTGGGGTCAGCAGAGGAGAGTGTGCAAAAGAGGAAGTGGGCCGTGGACGGAGCTCCACCCTGGAGCCCTGAGCGGGGGGCACCGAGAAGCTAAGAAAACCAGAAAAGTTTCATCACAAATATCAGGGGGAAACGAGGGCTCTAGTTAAAGAGAGATGGTGTGGCTGGATGCCATGTGTTTGTACAGCAATCGCCTGACTTGCCTCCAATATCATTCAGCATCTTCAGTGAGTGAAGAAACCAATGACGGAGTCACCCGAGCTGGGTAATAAGCCCCTTCTCTAGACCCCGATTTTGTGGGGTGCCGTGAGGAACATAGAAGATATAAAGGTATGGTCTCTCTCGGCTTGAGGACCCACCATCGAATTGGCGATAAGACTTGTGCGCATTAAACATACTGATAACAAGAGCATGGAGCATATTCTAGAACATGCTAAGGATAAGTTCTTTGGAGACAAAAACCTCCCCCACACAGCAGGTTGGAATTGGGAAGAATTTATAAAGAAAGACAGGTAAAACCTTTAAGAAAATAGCCCACTAAGATAATCAGAGGAGAAAAAGAAGCAAGCAGCAATATGGTAGTTTTAAATCCAACATTAGGATGATTACATTAAATGTAAATGGTCTTTTAAAAATCAATTAGAAGGCAAAGATTATCAGATTGAACAAAGAAGAATGACCAATATTATGTGCTGTCTACAAGAAATACGTTTTAAATATAAAGACATACACCTATATCTCACCTATATGTGTATAATATGGGTTATGTATTAAATGGGCTTATACACACACATGCACACACACACATGCTAAAAGCAAAATGATGGGGAAAAGACATAATGCATAAACACTAATGAAAAGAAAGAAAGCTGGAGTGTCTATATTAATATCAGAGAAAGCCAATGCAGAACAAGCGACACTATCCGGATACAGAGGGACATGACGTAGGTCACCAAGAAGATGTAACAACCCTAAATGTCCATGCACCTAACGACAAAGCTTCAAAATACACAAAGCCACACTACTAATGGGACTGAAGGCAGAAACAGACAAATCTATAAATACAGTCAGGAACTTCAACAGTCATCGTTGAGAAATTGAGACAACAAGTAGATAGGAAGTCAGGAAGGATGTGGAATATGTAAACAACACGTGGAACCAATGAGGCCTCACTGACACAGGACACTCTACAAGGACACATGCTCTTCAAGAGTAAATTAAATACTCACTAGGATGTGCCACCATCTGGGCCCTATAACTAACCTCGACAAACAGAAAACAATTTAAGTCCTACAAAGTATGTTCTCTGACTCAAGTGGAGTTAAGCTAAAAATCAATAACAGAAAGAGATCTGGAAAATGTCCCCAAATGCTGAATGAAACAACACATTTCTAAAGAATCCACAGGTCAGGGGCGCTTGGGTGGTTCAGTTGGTTGAGCGACCGACTTCAGCTCAGGTCATGATCTCACGGTTTGTGGGTTTGAGCCCCGCGTCAGGCTCTGTGCTAACAGCTCAGATTCTGGAGCCTACTTTGGATTCTGTGTCTCCCTCTCTCTCTGCCCCTACCCTGCTCATGCTCTCTCTCTCTCTCTCTCTCGCTCTCTCTCTCTCTCTCAGAAATAAATAAACATTAAAAAAATTTAAAGAATCCACAGGTCAAAGAAGAGGTAACGGGAAATGAGAAAATATTTTTAATTGAATGAAAATGAAAACATGTTAGATCAAATGTGTGGGGTGCAGCAAAGGCAGTGTTTATGGAATGATTTCGAACAGTAAGCTCTTATACTATAAAAGAAGAAAGGTCTCAAAATAGAAAAAGAACAGCTGAACACAGGAGAAGGAATGAGGCATCAGAGCAAAAAAGAAAGACACTGAGAGCAGAAGAACAGGGGGGCAAGATCACCCTCTCCTCCCTCTACACCTCCTGACTTCAAGACACAAAGCCGTGCCGAGAGCCCTGCTGTCTCCCCTGAACTGAACCCTCCAACCCAACCTGCCCGAACGTGTGCTCATCACCTTCCTCCTCAGCCTCTTCCTGGGCTCCCACTGCCCTCCACCCACCCGCTCGCCCGAACTTGAATCCTGTCCTTTCCATCTCTCCCGCCACCTCCCAGATCCAAACAGGCACCAAAGCTCCGCTGACTCTGTTCCTCACTCTCCACCCTGGGAGTCACCCTCATCTTCTGTCACCCGACACGGTAAAGTGGTGCCCCACCCAGCCTCTGGCTCACACCATAGCCCTAGTGACCTTCAAGACGGGACTTGGTATCGGAGAGGACAGGACCGGAGCTGTCCAGAGCCAGCCATGGATAGAGCAACGGGGCTCCCAAGCAACACTGCAGAGAGCTTTCATTCCCAGACTTCGGAGAGCTGCACCTGTAAATGATCATTTTTGTGTCTTCTTAAACCCAATACCCGGTACGAATGAGGCCCAGTGCGGCAACTCCTGAGAGGGACCAGACAGTAGTTTTCAGTAATTCACCTCATACCACATCAAGACCTTTGGGTCAAAGAAAAGTATACATAATGGCATCACATTTGAAAAATCAACTCTAACACCCCCAGAACCCGCTGGCAGGGCACAGAAAAGAGCAGGCAGAGAGAGCTGTCACACGCTCAACACACGAGGAAACGCAAAGGCTGGTTTTACCCGAAGCAACAGTTCACGTCTGTGTGTGTGTGAGCGTTTCTTACCTCAGTCAAAACACGTATCGGGCTAAATGACCAAGGCTTTCGCCAGCGTGTGTACGTTGGAGGTAGGGGAGGTTAGACTGAGCATCATCTGACACACGTGGGAAGGTTGACATCGGACCCTGCAGTGGGTTCCCTAAACACAGCAGAGGGTACAGACCTGGGACCCTTTGGCACGCGCCCGTGTCTCACAAGGCCTTTGGGACACCCATGTTGGATTCCCTAATAACCAAAAGTCGTTCACAGAGGAAAGACACTACGATCTGAGGGGAGAAGGGAGGGAAGAGCCATTTACTTGTAAAGAAAACTTTGGTCAGCGGTTAATCCGTCTGGCCTGCCGCAGCTTGCACTCAGGCATCCGCTCTTAACAGGACCTATTTGTGGAAAATGGAACTACTTAGCTTGGAGCCACTGTTACCGAGTCCACGGTGACCTTCGTTCTATTCCATTTCAAGGACACACCTTGAAGGAGTCAGACTCCCAGAGGTGTCTGTTCCCCCACCAGAACACCCATGCCCTCGGCAGGATCCCCTCCATCAAGCCTCCCTCAGCGCCCCGCCCCCAACTGGCCCTTAGCCTCTGTTAGCAATGGCTCCAGTTCAGAATCAAGTGACCAGCCGCCAGGTACAAGGTGGGGGGGAAGAGGAGGAGTCCCACCAGAGACACCTGTGTCCAGCCTGCTCCGAGATCTAAGGGCTTCTCTTCCCTCTAAGGGGAGGGAGGACGTGTGTCTTAATTTGCATTCCTGTAGTGCAAGTAGGAGCTAGAGCACTGTTTCAGGGTTTAGAGGGAAATGTCAGCTGAGACATCTTAAATCTCCTGGGGTCTAGCTGGACCACAGTGGAAACTGGAAATAATATATTTGAACTCACAGTCCCACTGTCAGAATGCATGCACACAGCCAAGAACACAGATCCTCAATGTAGCGTTGTGCCTTGTGAGTAATGACGTGCAAACCAGACGTTCTGGAGACACTGAGGTGCAAGAATCATATGGTACATACTCCTCCAAACCCGTTTTCAAGCCCCGAGCTCTCGGCTTTCCTGCTCCACGGAAAACCTCCACAGCACGATTTCCCCAGGGGCCCCCTCGGCCCTCACCCACCCGCCCCTCTGGAATCGTAGGCTCTGCAGGCCAAGGTCTGGTGGGGGTGGTGGGGGGCACAGAAGAGGGAGCAGAGGTGCTGTCCTTGTAGGCACGCCCTCTCCAGACCCAGCTGGGTTGGCAAAGAGTTCAATACAAAACCACCCCACACAACTCCCTGCTTGGGGCGGCAGGACAGCCAGAATGGCCTCTTGAGAAGTGGGGTAAGAAGGAAGAACAATATGGTTTCATTCTGACTCACAAGGATTAGGACTTTAATTTAAAGGGGATATTTCCCAATTCCTGAATAACAAAATGCTGACCGGTCTGAGCTAACAAAGGGCATTGATCATTTTGACATGTACGAAATACTAGGTGGTATTTTTCAAAAACATATGCATTGGAAATACATGCTGTATTATCTTAGCCTACTGTTAATATGTGTCCAGGATCAGTGGCTCTCCTCACATTATTTCATTATGATTTCATAAATCTGCACCTGAAAATAACTCAAACCAGATTTTACTCAGAGTTCAGTGTTAAACTCAACACATTTTTTTTTCCTAAGAGTGTTAGATCCAGAAGGAAGGTCTTTAGCTGCTTGGCAGGTGGCCCCATCAACTCAGTGGTACCTGCTGTCCCAGATCCACACGGTGTGGGGTTATCACCACAGATGGACAGCAGAAGGAACATTCTATTCAGAAGAAATAAAAAGTCTACACCCCTCTCTCTGGGCCACCCCCACTACAGGGAAGCCCCCTGCCCCTCCATCACTGCAGAGGAAAGGTGAACAGGCGAGTGTCCCATACGAGGAGCTCCAGAAGACGTGGACGCCTTTCCCTCCAGAAGCAGAGAAGCAGCAAGGAGATCTTAACAATTCACTTGGTTGACCTGCTGAAGAGGCTCCCATGGACGGCCTGAGGAGCCTGTCAGAGGCGTTGGGTTTTGTTTTTTTTTAAGTTTTTTAACTTTTTTTTTTTTTTTTGAGAGATAGAGAGACAGAGCATGAATAAGGGAGGAGCAGAGAGGGAAGGAGACACAGAATTCGAAGCAGGTTCCAGGCTCTGAGCTGTCAGCACAGAGCCCGACATGGGACTCGAACCCATGAACTGTGAGATCATGACCTGAGCCGAAGTCCTAGGCTTAACCGACTGAGCCACCCAGGTGCCCCAGAGGAGCTATTTAAGCTAAGTCCACCTGTCGTGAATTGCCCACAAGTAACTAGAAGGCATCCTGGTCCACAGGAACGATCACGACTTATGAGAGCTTCCTATGCACAGTCACCGCACTAGGCATTTTACATATGTCATCTCGCGGAAGCCTGTCCACTCTGGGACGAGGGCACGTCTGTTGTCTTCACAGACAAGGAGAGCGACACTTAGGGTCAGCCCCTTGCCTGAGGCACCCGGCTGGCATCTATCAGAGCCAGGGCTCTAACCAGGTGACTTTTAACGTCCCTTCTAAAACCCAGAGTCCCAAGTATGGAGCCGTCACCAGGGGACAGCCCCTCCCCGTGGAGGAGAGGACCTGGGTGCCTGACTTGGGCCTCTCTGAAGTTCCCCATCCGTGGCCACTGGGACTGCACAGAGCCTTGACCTTCGCCGTGTTCTGTCAGCCATGCCCAGGTGACCTCATCTACCCAGCCCTATGCCAGTACCTCCCGAAGGGCCACTTTTAATCCTGACCACCGTTCCACACTCCTGTTTCCAGCCACCTTCTGGATGTCCCACAGGTGCCTCAGACTCACCTGGTCTAAAGATAACCCCAAACCCACACACCATCCGTCATCCGACCGGGACCAGGACTCCCTCACACTCACTCACCCATGCACACATTACAGTTAGATGAAGCTCCTGACAAGGACGTAGGGCTGCCCAGAGCATGAGCAGATACAGAACCCTTCCAGAATGCTGGGGCCCTAACTGAGGGCTTCAGGGGGCAACAGCTGGTGTGTGGATACTATCTCCACAAATCAGTAACCTAGGATGTTAATAGACAAAGAAGCTAATTCTTCTTGTACCAAAGTTCTTTTATGCTGGGAGGTTTACACCATTAATCATGGAGGGCGTAAGCACATCACCTTCGCCCTTCACAGGAAGTCCTTGCAGACATCAAACAGCATCACGTTCTAGAGGTTTATCATGTCTGCGTCGCCTCTTGGGAGACCAGGCAGCAATGTCAGCGCCCAGGCGTCTTTTCGTAGCACCTCCAGGTTTCCAGCGTCTCGAAAGCCCATTGGGTCCCAGGGGTCCGGCGTCTCGTTTGACATTCGTTAGCTGGTGTTTGATATTAAACTGTCACCAAGACCACATTCACAGATTCCTCCCTGCATCCTCCCAGCCTCTGACGGGCGGTCATCCATCAAGGAACCATGACTCACGAACGTCACGGGCCACACACGTATAGTTTCCGTGGTTTGGAACTGATCGGTGACTCCCACTGATTTCTATGAATGCTGTCTGACACGTTACCCGTTTCGCCCTTTGGAGGATCATCCTGGGTCGACAGCCCGTTATGAGTTGGGCTACAGTGGGAGCACCACCCTGTGTGTCACAGGGGCACCAGATGAAGGCCGCTCCCGGGGGCAGTGACCACTTGCCGAGTGTATTCACACCCCACATGCCTCTAGGTCGGAAAGCCACCACTGCCCCTGCATACTGGAGACTCAACGATACCCCAGCTCTCTGGCCGTCCCACTGTCAACGCCTCAAGGAGCTGGGAGTCCTGAGACAGAAAGGCCAGGAGGCCTTGCCCTCTCTCCACCTGGTTGAGGGAAGGGGTCACAGGCTTCCTCTTTAGCGGATCAGCTTCTTTCACAGCCTGTGCAACTCAGTGGGGACAGCCCCCGTGGGGCTGCAGAACATTGTCCTTTCTTCTGTGCCTCACCAGCCCCCGCCCCCACCCCTCCGAATGCCCCTGCGCTTGGCTGGGTCTGCGTGTGTTCAGGTGGGAGCTGCACAGTCCCTCTTGTTCGAGGACAAGGGGACGGGCACTAGGTCCGGTCCCCGGGCCTGGCTCGGCAGCCCCGACTCTGAGAGCGCGTGTGCACCCGGCTGGCTAGCTCGGCGGCACCAGCAGCAGGAGGTTCCCAGCCCCAGCACTGCCTTCTCGGCTCCTCTCTGCCCCAACCCCCTTCCTTGCAGACTGAAATTCATACCTCCTCCAGGGATAGCCCTCCACATTTTGAAATGTTTTCAACTTGTGAACGCAAGTGTCTTTTCAATCATTTTTTATTATGGAAAAGGAAACGGGGCTGGCCAGCCTCCTTTCTCAGCTCAGAAACCACAGACACCAGGAGAAGCGTCAAAGCAATTTCCAAGGTTTTGAGCAAAAGAGGAAGTGAGGGAGTAAATGGAGAACCCCTTCCCCACGTTCCCCAGCGTCCAGGGGAAACTTCCACGCCCTCACAGGCACATGCTGGCCTCCTCTTTCCTCCTGCCTGGTGCCAGGCCAACGAGGATGGCTTTTCTAAATGACCCTACTCTGGACACATGGAAGCTAGTTAACACTCTCCTTAAATTTTCTCTAGACCACTTCAACTCGGTATTTGAGAAAAACCATGCATTATCTTAGAAAGAACAAAATACATATTTTTAATGGCTCCTATAATTAGACAACATTCAAATGTCCTGCTTAGACAAGCTACACATTCATATTTAGCTTTGAAACAAATTTCAAATGGAAAAAAGAAAATACTTCCTCCTCCCCCCCGAAAAAAAAAAAAAAAACACCAAACAAATAAGGCTGCATGTCTTGATGGGATGCTTTCATTTTTTCCCTTAGAAGGAAATTTCTCCTAGAGAAAATTCTTCCTGGGTCTCTTGGCTCAGATCACTACCCTTCCCCCATCACTACTGAGAGAAAACCAAACTCCCATCAGCTTTGACAAGTCACTGAGATGCAAAAGAGAGGCTCTTTTACAAAATGAAACAAAACAAAACAAAGAACAAAGTAACTGGCACAGGTGAAACTCGATCTTTCCCTCAAGATGCACTTCCCGGTAAGAGTCAGCCCAGGAGGGTCCGTCTGTGAGTCTATTCCCTAAACTGCTGCCTTCGCCAATTCTAGTTTCCAGAACCTTCGCAGCTTTGTGGTTTGCGGGCGATGAGCGAGTATCTGTCCTGGAAGCTCTCCCCGCCAGTGTGTGGGCGTGGCCCCATGTGCTGAGAACAGCTGTGTCCAGGTCCGGCTCTTCACCACCTGCCTCAAGGGTCTCTTGCCCGCTATTCGCCAAGAACCACCCCAACCCTCTTGTTACAATGTTACCACTCCCACCTTACACTCAGCTGCCCCAATTTCTCAGTCATACCTCCCGGCTCGGCTCATTTGTTTTCAACGGTGGATAATAGGTGATTTTATCTTTCTTTTTCTTCTCTTTTTTTCTACTTGCAGTTCTTAATGCTATAGAAAGGCCCTGATTTTATTTGCATAGAAAATCACAAAAAGCAATCTGACCAGAGAAGCACATACTAACTCCATAATATGCAAATTTATTTCTTGAAGCTGCAGAGAATATATACCATCTTTCTCCCAACAGCCAGTATCTTAAACAGAGTCCCGCAACCTGCGCTGGCCTAGTTATCTGCGAGTTTACACATGGCCTGGGGTCTACCGCCCGTCTTCCCCAAAACCACCCACGATTCTCAACTATCCAGCCAGTAGGCTTCTTGCCCGTAGATCAGTAGTTCGTTTTTCATCTGAGGCAAATGAGTGGCTTTTAGTTGGTACATGACCCCCTGCAATCACTCTCGACATGCGTATAAAATACGCGTATTTCCTGGGATGGAGGTCTCCAACATCCATCAGATTCTCATGCAAGAACACCTGGTAACAATGATCATTATTCTTGTTCACATTGGCTGGTTCAGTCTCTAGTGCACAGAGCATTTCCAGGGGCAAGAGTGACAAAGTAAGTCTTCAACCTACTGTGCTAAATATTCATACTTGATCCCTGGAACTCTACCAGAAGGACAGCCCAAGGTGGACAACCCCAACGCAGAAGGCCAAGGTAAAGCAGCCGCCATGATGGAGAGGCGTGGTCTGGTCTGGTTTCACACTGCATGAACTGTTTTGGTCTCTTCCCCACCACGGGAACATGTAATTTTCACTGGGGCACACTCAAACTACAAAAACCGGAGGCAACAACAAAATAACAAAGCCTGTGGCATTTTAGCAAACATCTTAGAATTTAACACGGCTTTGTTCTTTTGCCACTGCACAAAATATCAACTTGGCACTTAAGACCCCCGTTGAGACGTGAGTGTTAAGGATCACACAAGAGCTCGCCGTCTTTCATTATGCAGCGTCTCTGGGGGGCAGGAAGCACGGCTTTATGCAGAAGCAAACACACAAAGCACCGTGAACCCGGGGCACTTCAGAAATCACAGCTGTCTCTGCTCCACGTGGCCTGGCTCTGAACCTGGGCTGGTTACGAGGCACCTATTATGGGGCCTCAGTCAGAGGTGTTGCAAATGTGACTTCCTAAGAGCTGCTTCGGTAATATATTATTTATCAACTTAAGCCCTGGGAACAAATGTGTATTTCTCATCCAGAGCCCAGGCAGACAGAACCTGGAGCCCAAAGAGGGGGGCCCCTCCTCATCCTCCGGGCCCCTCCTCAGCAGGACATCGCATGGTGAAGGCCAGGTGAGGAGGCCCATAAAACCAAAGACACTGGAGACTGGCCTGCACCTCTGGGGCTCTCCCACCCCCAGGATGCTGTCCGAGAGCCTCTCTCCAGAAAGTGGTAGAAACCATGTGTGTTTGGCTCAAGGAGGAGCAGCAGGAAAGGGGGATGGCCAGAAGCCCCTTCCTCAGGACCTGATGCATGAACAAAACCTTGAGGCCAAGCATCTGCGCAGGGAGCCCAGCCCCTCCCAGTGAGGATTCCCCAGCACTAGACGGCGGCCCACCCCCTCCTGAACCTGGGAGCCCTGGGCCCCTCAGAAAGCTCCCAGAGTGCCCTGGGTCCCAAGGCAGCCCAGGGAGCCCCCCATGCACGTGAGCCAATATCCCAGTTTGGGTTTACCTGAAAATCGGAACAGCCGGCAGTACCTGGGCGGTGGGAGTGGAACGTAGGAGGGGTTCAAGCCAGCAGGGGGGATCCGCAGGTCCCCCCGGAACTGCCCGCCTGGAGGGTGGATGCAGCCGCCGGCACCCAGCGGCTTCCCTTCCTTGCTGGAACGTTCCCTCCCCCACGGTTCTGGGCTGCAGCTATGCCCTCAGGGGCAGCACGTTCTCTAGGGGTGACACGGCCAGCACCGGGACGGTCTGAGCTCTCCCCGGTCCGCCACCCGTAGCTGGGCTGGAATCAGAGGGGCACTGGGGCTGTGGCCCGGGGCACCAGAGGCCCCCTCCACAGCAACGGTCGGCTCGTGATGGCTTTTTGAGGCTGACTGTCCTACTGGCCTACCGAGCACACCCTGCACATAGTACGAGAAGAACGACGCCAGGGCGACCTCGCTCGTTGACTGAGACAGGAAAGCGGAGGGGGCATAAAAAGCGCACTCCAGGCCATCTGGCCACAAACAGAGGCCTGGCACAAAACCGGTGCTGGTAAAGCAGTGGGACAAGGTCCTGAGCTGTCGGGGCAGGCTGGGGTCACTCAGCAGCCGTGGGCCCATCCCATAGCTGGGGACCCTCCCTGCAGAGCCCTTCACCTCTCCGTGGGCCCATCCCATAGCTGGGGACCCTCCCTGCAGAGCCCTTCACCTCTCCGTGGGCCCTTCAGTTCCAGCAGACCCGCCAAGGATGCGATTGCAAAGAAGCTACTGCGTACCTGGTGGACTCCCCAGAGGAAGCTGCTCCAGCCCTGAGGTCAAGGCCAGGGTGCCCACACCAGCTGGGCCGACAGGCCAGTGGAGCCAGGGGCAGCAGTGGCGACACAGAGGGCACTCCACGGCTCTCCTGGGCTGCCCCAACCACCTGCAAGGGCCGCGCTGCCTTCCTGGAACAAGCCCCTCACTTTCTGCACATTTATGTCAATTCCCACCAGCCAAGCACTGCTCTTTGAAGGGGAAACGCTCCAAGCCCTCACCTGCTGGGCCAAGGGAGTCGGGACCCGGTTCTGAGAAACCTGCACTCCTGGCTCTAGATGGAGACAGAACAAGAGGGTCGTCAGAGCAGGACCTCAAGCCCCTCGCCGCCACCACCCCCCCACACACGGAGGTCCCCGAACCAGCACACAAGAGCCACCATGAGGGGCGTGCCCAATGCCGCCACGTCAAAGCAAAAGAAAAAGTACGAGATTTCAAAGTCCAGCTAGTTTTGGCCACCGTGTCAGCGAGAGCTGCGCCCAGTGTCCACGGACATCCGTGCTAGAAGGGTTTTTGGGCCTTTGGCTGATGCAAAATGCGTTCCAAGAGGGGGTAAGCCCCCTCCGGGGGCCGGCACTGCAGATTCAGCCCTGCAAACGTAATTCCTCGAAATGGGTCACTTTTGGAACCTATGAATATCTGAATAAAACCCAAGCAGATGGAGCTGCGAGGCCAGCGGGGGGCCGGCGAAGCCATGGGTCACGGCATCGTGGTTGCGCTGACCGAGCTGTGCTGGCGGAGTGGCCCGGCGCCCCCGGGCACAGCGGCCCTCTGCAGAATGCGGGCACCGACAGCCAGTGAGCACTTCTACGAGCGGGGTGCGCGGAGACGTGGCCTCCACTGCTGTAACGCAGCCTCCGGCTGGGGCAGGCGCCAACACGTGGCGGGTGGAGCGGGCTGGCAGCGAGCCAGGAGTGCTGGGGGTGCAGCGGGCGCCAGGGCTCACCTCCAGCCCCGCTTGGCACCCAGTCTCTCAACCACCAAAGAACAGATCCGGAGGATGTGCTGGGAGGGAGCAGTGTCACTGCTGCTAGAGGATAACTGATGGCTGCAGCCGCAGCACAGGTGACAAGGCAGGGATCGCAGGGACCTTGAGGACGGCGGCTTTGTGCCCGCCGGAGTGCTTGCTGCTTTAGAGCGCGCTCTCATGTACTGTTCACGGCAGCACCATGGCGAGGAGCACCACCCGTCAGGTTCGCATCCTACATTTCAGGAGATCAAGGCTTGGACAGGTCAGCTGGCCACACACCGGCCAGTGCGTGCCTGGTTACACTGGAGTGTGCACAAGGTGACCAGCCCCAGAGCTCACTGCGCTGCTGGTCGCCGTGCAGTGCAGCTGCTATAAAAGCTGGAAGCCCAGATGGCCCCCCGGTGGAGACTCCCGTTCACGGGTGACCGCGTGGGGGCAGAGGGCAGAGGCGGCTGAGCGGCTCAGTGAGGGAATGAAGCACAGAACTCGTCCAAGAGATCTGACTGAGACAAGTGGGGCCGGGGAGGATCTTCCGTTTCCGTGGCATATGACTGTGCACATCCTACGTGCTGAGAGCAAGGACTGGGAGGAGGAGGAGGAGGAGAGTCAGAGTTGCGGGAGAGGGAAGGGGCAGTGGGCAGGTGGGACAGAATGCAGACCATTCTGGGATGCCCGCCTGAGACGGAAGGGCGTGCCTCCCGTATTCTGACAGCAAAGGAAGAGAAAGACCATGTGGGAGCAGACACGTTCGTAGAAGAGGGAGTTCCAGATGGCAGCTTCTATTTTCTGGGATTAGTGGGGAGTGATAATTCAGCTCAGAGTAAGCATGGGAGCTGGACAGGTCAGAGATACGAGGATGGAAAAGGTTTGAAAACACCGTTGCAGGGGACAGAACAAACCGGTTAGAGATTCGCAATGTCATTGGGCAGCACTGATGGCCCGGTGGCAGTTAGAGATCATGAGTTTATGATGGACGTATTTTTACGCCACGGGCAACTACCATAAAAGCTTTGAAAGAGTTCACAATAAGAGGCCCAAACACAGTCAAAATTTACCACAAGGATAAGAAAGTGGGGAGTGGAGAAGGGTAGACAGAGTTGTATCAACAAACAGCAAAATGGAACATGACATCTAATTCTGAGCTTCCTGGACACTAAGACAATAACAAAAACTTCGTTGTCTGCTGGATACGTATCTGCTTGAGAACACCCCTCTCAGCCTTGAACACTGAGAACAGTCCGTTGCATATGTATTGGTTTTTATAAAGCGATGAGATCTAAATATCAACACCACAGAAACATTGGGTAATGAAAAGGACAAAAACACACCCCAAATTCCAATATACACAGTTCTTTATGTGAGGTCCAAGGGGCATGAGAGCAAGGCCATCATTAATGGCGTTTCCCAATGATGCAGGAATACTTTCTGTGGTCTTTCACACCTCAGCCTTTGCACAATGGGTGACACAATAAAAACTGTTCAGGGCGTTCCCCTAGGAAACAAAACTCACAGTACGGGCATGTCTTCTAGGTAATATGATAAATCAAAAGTAGAAATCAACTAACACAAAAGGTAGAAATGATTAAAACACTTCCAAGACCAATGGTTGTTAGCAAATACTAATTAAGGACCAGTGACAACGTTGAGAACTGCTTGGGGCATAAATTCAAAATTCAGACTCTCAGCTTCATCCTTGAAGATTCTGATTCCATGTTGAGGTGTTGCTGATGGTGATGGGTAGTGATGATGACGACAGTAATGATGATGATGATGTTGGTGATGGTGATAGTGATGATGGTGATAATGGTCATGATGGTGTTCATGGAAATGGTGATGGTGATGGTGATGATGGTGATGACAGTGACAATGAAGACAACCATGACAATGACAGCAGCCAGCACTGCTTACTAATTTTCTACGTGCTAGGTAGGTACTGTTCTAAATTCTTTACACACCCCATTTTACAGATGAAGAGACTGAGGAAATCTCTATTTGAAATAAGCTATCCCATGAACAATCACCTAGGTTTGAAGATAACTTGCTCTACTCTCTCTCTCTCTCATCAGCCCTCCAAGTCTTAACTATCAGTGCAAGCGGGGGAGGCAAAAGCAAGGATAAGAGGGACAGACTACTTAAGGATTGCTCAAGTATTGCTTGGTACACACTGAAAGCAGCCACCCAACCAAGAGAAAAGCGAAATGCATCTTGTGCTATCCAAATGCAGTGGCCATAGCACCCTCTGTAGAAAATTCAAGGATAGTTGGATATCGAAGACTGTTAACAGTATTTACCCACACAGCCATTCTTCTCAATCGTTAGTGGTGTCAACATTTTACAAGACAGGAAAATAAACTTGCCATGAAGAAGGAAAATATCAAGACTTGTTTGAAAGTTAAGACAAAGGGCTTTGGGATGGTGTGAGCTAGCCTGAACACTCTCCTAGAAGAAAAGATGATGGAAAATCATTTCAAATTACGATTTTCTTATTCCATCTCTAACGATTAGTCAAGATTGGCTAATAAATGCTTAATAAATAATCTAATAACTCAACCATTGGGAATTAGTTAAAATCTATATAGATTTTTAAATAAAGTTATAGAAGTATACCTATTGATATAAATTGATTTAAAAGAAAGGAATTCATAACATATTAATAGGAAAAAACAGATTATAAGCAAGATGTAGAACTTTTGTTCCAAGCATCCCATAATAGGTTGTAGCCAGCTGATGGTCCCACTGCAACAAACAAAATAAAAATAAACACTGAAAGCCATATATTTAAAACATCAAAGAGTTGTGATAGCAATAGTGTCTAGATGATATCCCAGTGTCTAGATATCATCTAGACAAATACCTTTAGTAAGGAGGAAAGACTCCTTACTAAGTTGATGATTGCCAGAAACTTTTCCTTGTGAGGACATTTGGACATTTGGGGCACAATCTGAGGATTTAGTTTGGCCAACACAGAAGTATTCTAATGAGACAGACAGCCACCAGCAGAGCTGCTGACAGTCATATAAGCTGGCATGATGGATTGAAATCCAGAAATAGAAGGGGGAAAAAAGCACCAAAAGCACTGATTTAAATCCTCAGGGCATTTGCTAAGTTCTAGGGTAACACTGGAGATTGGGAGGGGTGGACCAGAGTCAGAAACCTCTACTGGGCAGAAGGAAATATCCTGCAATGAAAAGCATTTAAAGGGGCACCTGGGTGGCTCAGTTGCTTGAGCATCCAATTCTTGATTTTGGCTCAGATCATGATCCCAGGGATCAAGCCCCATGTTGGGCTCCATGCTCAGCATGGAGCCTGCTTAATACCTCTCTCTCTCTCTCTCTCTCTCTCTCTCTCTCTCTCTCTCTCTCTCACACACACACACACACACACACACATTCTACTTATAAAATAAAATAAAATTTTAGAAGCATTTAAAAGACAAATTTCCAGGAGAAAGGGGGGCTGCCTCAAATACAGAACCAGTATCCTGCTCAGCAAAATTGAACTGGAAGTTGCAGGACGTGAGAAGCTGCAGGCCCAAGATCAAACTTCTGAAAACAGGTGAATGTCCCACAGCATTTCAGAGCTGAGGAGGCAGATGCCTGTCAGCCTCCAGATCAACAGCCAAGGAGGACCACGCCCAAGAAAAAGAGAGGGAACTGAGTTAAGCTGAATCTTACTAAAACAGCAACCCAGCTGAGCTCTTGACTAATCAGCTGCTCAAACTTAAACAACCAAACAAAAAAACTACTTACGAAGAAGATAATCCTTCCCAAAGGTATTAAGAAGATAATTCTTTTCAGAGGAAATCAATATCATCTGCAGCCTCTATGGTTCTTTCATCCACAATGTCTGGCACACAATCAAAAATTATGAGACAAATAAAGAGGCAGAATAAGGTGACCAATAATCTAGAAGATAAAAACTAGACCATATAAGCAGATCCACAGATCATACCCGTGTTGGCATTGGCACACAAAGACTTTTAAATAACTATGGATAATACGTTAGAGAAAAATTTTAAAGTGGATAAAAGAATGAAAAGATTGAGGGGTACCTGGGTGGCTCAGTCAGCAGAGCGTCTGACTTTGGCTCATGTCATGATCTCACAGTTTGTGGGTTCAAGCCCTGCCTCAGGCTCTCTGCTGACAGCTTGGAACCTGGAGCCTGCTTTGGATTCTGTGTCTCCCTCTCTCTCTGCCCTCTCCCACTCACATATATATTCTCTCTCTCTCTCTCTCTCTCTCTCTCTCTCTCTCTTTCAAAAATAAATAAACATTTTTAAAAGATTGAGAATATTTAAATCTGTAGCAAGAATCAAATCAAAATAGACATCCTAAAACTAAAACTACAGTATTTGAAACTAAAAAGCATCAGATGCACTTAAAACAGGCTGTACACAGAACACAATGGTGAACTCACAGAAATATCAATTAAAAGTGTCTACACCAAAGCACAGAGGGCAAGATACAACGAGGACAGAACAGAGCACTTGACACACGTGGACCAGTATACCTGTGAGTAGAGTCCCAAATGATAAAAGACCAGTGATGAGGCAGAAACAATATTTGAACCGAGAATAACTAAGAATTACATAGAACTGATGAAGGCCCTTAACCCGCAGATTCAAAAACCTCAGTGAATCCCCAGAAGGGTACTTGCAAAGAAAACTGGACCTAAAAACATTACAGGCAAACTTCTGAAAGCCCAAAATAAAGAGGAAATCTAGCCAGAGGGGAAAAGTCAAATTAACTTCAAAACAATAACAACAAAACCAACAGGTGGCTTTTTAAAAGAAAATGTGAGGGGCGCCTGGGTGGCGCAGTCGGTTAAGCGTCCGACTTCAGCCAGGTCACGATCTCGCGGTCCGTGAGTTCGAGCCCCGCGTCGACTTCAGCCAGGTCACGATCTCGCGGTCCGTGAGTTCGAGCCCCGCGTCGGGCTCTGGGCTGACGGCACGGAGCCTGGAGCCTGTTTCCGATTCTGTTTCTCCCTCTCTCTCCTCCCCCCCCCCCTTTCAGCTTTTTCTTTTCTTGTCCCAAAAAAAAAAAAAAAACGTTAAAAAAAAAAAAAAAAAGAAAAAAGAAAATGTGAAAACCTGGAAACAAGTGAATGACATTGGTAAATGCTTAAAGAAAAGCTAATCCCAACTAAAAAATTTTATACGTAGGAAAAAGTCCTTCAAAAATAAATGTAAAGAGGCACCTGGGTGGCTCATTCAGTTAAGCATCTCTTGATTTCGGCTCCGGTCACGTTACTGCAGTTGTGAGTTCAAGTCCCATGTCAGGCTCTGTGATGACGGTGCAGAACCTTCTTGGGAATCTCTCTCTCTCCCTCTCTCCCTCTCTCTCTACCCCTCCCCTGCTTGCATTCTCTCTCTCTCTCTCTCAAAATTAAAAAAAAAAAAACACTAAAAAATATTAAAAAATAATAATTATAATTGGTAAAGATGTTTTCATACCAATGAAACATTGGTGTGAAAACAGTATTTGTTGCTAAAAGGGCCACAGTACAAGAAACACCAAAGGAAGTTCTTAACTGCAGAAGGAAAATTATCACTGATGCAAACACAGAAATGCATTAAGGAATGAAGGGCACCACCAAGGGTAAATATGTGAGTGAATACACAAGAATATTACTAATACAACAATAATAATAACGGCTGGGTTTACAACGTATGGAGAAATAAAATAGGTGACAAAATAGCACAAAGCATGGGAAAAGGGTAAACGGAGCTAAACTACTGTTAGGCTCATGTGTCAGTAGGGAAGTGGAAAAATTACTGAGATGTGCCACTGTAACCGCATCCTGCATACTGCAATCTCTAGAATAATCACTAAAAAAGTATCGACAAAAATAACAATGCAGAAAGACATGTGGAATAACATTAATCCCAAACAAGCCAAGAAAGAAGGAACAAACAAAAGTAGAACAAATTGGAAACAAACAGTAAAATGATAGGCTTGAACCCAACAAAATCAGTTCTTATTTTAAATGTAAATAGAGGGGCACCTAGATGCCTTGTCGATTAAGCCTCCAACTCTTGATTTCAGCTCAGGTCATGATCCCACAGTTCGTGAATTCAAGCCCTGTATCAGGCTCCGTGCTGACAGTGTAGAGCCTGCTTGGGATTCTCTCTCTCCCTCTCTCTCTGTTCCTCCTCTGCCTGTGCATGCACTCTCTCTCCCTCTCTCTCTCAAAATAAATAAATAAACTTTTAAAATAAATCAATAAATACATACATACATGTAGAATAAAACCTTCAATTACTAGACAAAGATCCTCAGACCACATAACAAGATTAAACCCAATTATGTGCTTTCTACAAGAGACACACTTTATTATTTATTTATTTATTTATTTATTTAATGTTTTAGAGAAATAAAGAGCAAAAAATGGGAAGAGGGGCAGAGGGCAAGAGAGAGAATCTTAAGCAGGCTCCATATTTACCATGGAGCCTGGCGTGGGGCTCAATCCCCCAACCCTGGGATCATGAAATCAAGAGCCGGACACTCAACCACTTGAGCCACACAGGTGCCCCACAAGAGACACACTTTAAATTTAAGGACACTGGGGCGCCTGGGTGGCTCAGTCGGTTGAGCGTCCGACTTCAGCTCAGGTCACGATCTCATGGACTGTGAGTTCGAGCCCCGCGTCAGGCTCTGGGCTGATGGCTCAGAGCCTGGAGCCTGCTTCCAGTTCTGTGTCTCCCTCTCTCTCTGCCCCTCCCCCGTTCATGCTCTGTCTCTCTCTGTCTCAAAAATAAATAAACGTTAAAAAAAAAATTTTTTTTAATAAATAAATAAATAAATTTAAGGACACAGAGTGAAAGTAAAAATATTGAAAAATGCATACTATGCAAACACTGGCCAAGAGAAATTGATTTTGTTCTATTAATGTCAGATTATGTAACACTTTCTGTATTACTGGAGGAAATTGGGAATAGCTCATGATGATAAAAGGACTTACAGGAAGGCATAACAGCTTTACCCTGGAGACAGCAAATGGATGTCCACACCTGGCCCAGTCTTTCAGGATTCCCACCGCCCCACCCCCGGCCAGGAAGGCATAAAAAGTATGCAGCAGGTGTACCCAGAGTACCACAGGTGTACTCAGAATGCTTCAGAATCTCCAGTAGGGCCGATGAAAGGTGTTTCTCTCCTGAACCCAGTCAAGAGACTGGAGGAGGTGCCTACTTCTTCAAATGTGAAGACAGCAACACAAGACTCCAAGGAACAGGAGAAATCAAGGAAACAAGACACCAGCAAAGTAACACAGCAATTTTCCAGTAATCAAGCCCAAAGAAATGGAATCTGCAATTTGCCTGATAAAGAATTCTAAATAGTTATTTTAAGGGTGCTCAAGGAGCCACAAGAAAATAGAGAAAGACAACTCAACAAAATCAGGAAAACAATAAATGAACAAAACAGAGATAGAAATCATAAAAATGAGCCAAAAAGAAATTCTGGAGCTGAAGAGTGCAGCAAATGAAAAGAATATGCAGTGGAGAGCACCAACATTAGGCATCATCAAGCAGAAGAAATAATGTGTGAGCTCCAAGACAGGTCTTTTGTAAGTATCCAGTCAGGGAACAAAGACACAAGAATAAAAAAGAGCGAAGAAATGGGGCACCTGGGTGGCTCAGTTATTTAAGCGTCCAACACTTGATTTCGGCTTGGGTCATGATCTCACGGTTCATGAGTTCAAGCCCCACATCAGGCTCTTTACTGTTGGCACAGAGCCTGCTTGGGATTCTCTGTCTCCCTCTCTCTCTCTCTCTGCCCTTTCCTGCCCCTTGCACTCACTGGCGCGTGCTCTCTCTCTCTCTCTCTCTCTCTCTCTCTCAAATATAAAGAAATAAACATTAAAAAAAAAGAGTGAAGAAAGCCCACGTGAACCGTAGGATACCATGAAGAAGAATAATCTATGTGTTACTGAAGGCCCAGAAAGAGGAAAGAAGGAGAAACGGGCAGAAAGATTATTTCAAGAAATAATGGCTGACAGCTGCCAAAATCTGTAAAGAGATTTGGATATTGAAGTTCGTAAATCTCCTAGATTCCCCCCAGATTTCAATTCAAAAAGATCTTCTCTAAGACTCATTATAATAAAACTGTCTAAAATCAAAGACAAAGAAAATTTCAAAAGCAGCAAGAGAAAAAAAAATTCCTCCCCTACAAGGGAACCCCCAGAAGGCTATCGGTGGGTTTCTCAGCAGAAACCTTGATACACTCCAAGTGCTGAGAAAGAGAAACTTCCAAGCAAGAACACTACCAGGCAAAGTTGCCCTTCAGAAATGAAGGAGAGAGAAGGATTTCCCGAGACCAACAATGGCTGAGGGAGTTCGTCGCACTGGCCCTGCCTTAGAAGATGTGCTACAGCGGATTCTTTCAGCCAAAAGGAAAGGACGTTAATTAAGCAAGCAAAACCCACGGATAAAGACAAAATTACAAAAAAAAAATATTTTGAACTGCACGGTAATGGAAATGTGGATATTAAAAACTGTGGGACGAAACAGTGCTGAGTGGGGATTCAGCCTGGAATGCATATCCTGAAGCCTGGGGGAGTGGGGGGGGGGGGGGGGGGGGGAATGGTTAACTCTCATTAAACTGCCATCTCAAGGGCGCCTGGGTGGCTCAGTCGGTTGAGCGACTGACTTTGGCTCAGGTCATGATCTCACAGTTTGTAGGTTCGAGCCCTGCATCAGGCTCTGTGTTGACAGCTCAGAGTCCGGAGCCTGCCTTGGATTCTGTGTTTCCCCCCATCTCTCTGTTCCTCCCCTGCTTGTTCTCTGTCTCCCAAAAATAAGTAAGTGTTAAAAAAAATTTTTTTAAAGACCTGCCATCTCAGGAATCCAGAAGTGATGTGGAAGAGAATAGATAACAAGAACAAGAATATAGGCATCAGTGAAGGAGCAAGCAGACCTGTAACACAGAGAAATGAAGCCAAATCATGTTATTTTAAAATGTTAATGAAATTAAATCCTCTAGTAAGAATTATGAGGCAAAAAGAGGGAAAAATTACCACTCTCACGAATGGAAAGCAGATGTAGCTAGGACCTGATGAGCTGTGAAAAGAAAAAAAAGAAAGAAAAGAGAAAAGAAAAGGCATTATGAAAAATCTTATGCCGGAGAATTTGTAAACTTAGATGAACAGAATAAACTTGTTGAAGGACACAACCTAAAGGGCACGAGGAAAAACTGAGCATTTAAATAATTCTGTATCTGTTTAAAAACTGGACCGACAGTCACACACCTTCTCATGAAGAAAACTGTTCCCAGATGGATTCACTGATTCATCCCCAAACCTTTAAAAATAATAATACCCACCTAAAAAAACATTCTTTCAGAGAAGAGAAGAGAGGGGAACACTTACCAGTTAATTCTGTGATTATGACATGGACCTGATACCAAAAAACGACAACACTATAAAAAAAAGAAAAGTACAGTAAAACCTTGGTTTGAGAGCACAATTCATTCCAGAAACATGCTTGTAATCCAAAGCACTTGTATATCAAAGCGAATTTCAAGAAGCATTGACTCAGTTGTGGTCATGTGACATGTAGCATCACGTACGACTCATATCACAAGACGTGGCTCATTTATCAAGTTAAAATTTATTGGAGGGGCACCTGGGGGGCTCAGCTGGGTACACATCTGACTTTGGCTCAGGTCATGATCTGCGTTCATGAGTTCGAGCCCCACATTGGGCTCACTGCTGTCAGCCTGTCAGCACAGAGCCCGCTTCAGATCCTCTGTCCCCTTCTCTCTGCCCCTCCCCTGCTTGGACTATCCCCCAAAATAAGTAAATATTTAACAAAATTATTGGAAACATTTGCTCATCTTGCAGAACACTCGCAGAACAAATTATGCACAATCCAAGGTTTTACTGTCTAAGCCAATATCTTTTATGAGTTTAAACACAACAATCCTAAACAAAACATCAGCTATTTGAATTTAGGGATAGTAAAAGTAACATATATCAAGACAGATGGAGTTTACTCCAGAAATGCAAGTGTTAACATTCAAACACCAAAACAATGTTATTCACCACACTACAGAGTAAAGGACAAAACCATAGACCTTTCTCAACAGATGAAGGACAACACTTGATAACATTCAATATGCAATCATGATTGAAATGCTCAGAAAACATAATAGAAAGGGTCTTCCCAATTGTGATAAAGAGTAGCTATTGGGGAAAAAACCCTACAGCCAATAGCATACTTGATATTAAAATAGTGAACACCTTCTCTGTGGGTTCAGAAAGGTCATTATCATCACTTCTGTTAGATATTGTGCTAGAGATATTATGCCAAAGTAATGAGGCAAAAAAAGATAGATGACATATAGATGGATGGATGGATAATGGATAGATAGATAGATAGATAATGGATGGATGACTAGATACGTAATGGATGGGTGGATGGATAGATGAATGGATGGATAGATAGATAATGGATGGATAGATAGAAAAAATAAAAATGTCAAGATTCACAGATGACATAATTGCATACACAGCAATTTAAAATACCCTATGAATAAACTTAGAATTAACAGGTGAATTTAGAAATGTCACTGGAAACACAATCACTAAGAAGAGTCCGTTTTGTCTCTACACAGTAGCAACAAATTTTAGGAAAAAAATTTTCAAATACTGTTTAACATAACATCAAAAACATCAAATATGTATGAATGATTTTTTTCAAGCACAAGACCTCTATGCGAAAAACTGCAAAACATTACTGAAATACATTAAAGAGGGCCTAAGTAAAAGGAGCGAAATTCTTTACTTAAGGATTAGAAAAATCATTAGTTAAAGAAATGTCAGTTCTTCTCAGATTGATCAATGCAAGCCCAATCCAAATCTCAGCAGGTATTTCTGTGTAAGTTGACAGCTGATTCCAAAATCCATATAAAAATACAAAAAATAAATATATAAATAAGCATAGAATAGTCAAGACAGTCTTGGGGAAGAATAAAAAAGTTGTGAGACAAACTATCAGCCAACAAAGCTTCACAAAGGGAATCAGGGCAGTGCGATATCTCTGCACGATGGATAAAGAAACCAACGGCAGGGAACAGAAAATACAGAAACAGACATGCACATACAGCCGCTTGCTTTATGAAAGGACGTGCCAAAATTCAGTGGGGACGGGACAGGTTCTTTAGCACCTGGTAATGAAGCCAGTGCATATCGATATGGGGAAAAAACCCATACACTTCTATCCAACTTCAACCCGTATCCAAAAATTAAATTCAAGACTTATTATTAATATAAATGCAAATGGTAAAACAAAGTTTAAAGAAATACGAACATATCTTCCTCATCTTGAGTGGGGAAATATTTCTTAACATGACAAAAAGCATTAACAGAAAAAAAAATTTTAATTGGACATATTAATGTTAAGTAAA
Organism: Panthera uncia; assembly: GCF_023721935.1. Classification (NCBI taxonomy): domain Eukaryota; kingdom Metazoa; phylum Chordata; class Mammalia; order Carnivora; family Felidae; genus Panthera; species Panthera uncia. Next base: position 82,699,563 of record NC_064818.1, on the reverse strand, counting down.
CGCTTTTTTTTTTTAAAGAACGCAAAGTGCAATCCATTATCATAAATGTATAATATACCCATGTACACATATATATATAAAAAGTCTGGAAGAATTATACATTAAAACATTAGCATTAAGTTGACTCCAGGTACGAGATATATGAGCGATCTTTATTCATTTTTAAAATACCTGTATATTCTTGTTTTCTTGAATTCTATGATGAACTTGAATTATTCAGGTGACTTTCGTGAAAACTTTTAAAAGATCTGGAATGCCATTTTCTATTCAATCCACATCCTGCACTGGATCACACTGGGAGGAAAAAGGGGCCCCGGGTAGAGGGCGCCACCCAGTTCCACGGCAGGTGTGAAAACACAGACACTAGAATTCATGCCCAAGGGCTATTGAAACCAGAGTCCTTCTCAGCAACCCTGGGGTAACTGGCTGGCTTCTGGCTTCAAGGTCACGTCGTTAAGCAGTTTCATGGCAAAAAACAAAGAAAGCCCTTTTATTGCCGCCCCCCGTTGGCGGCCTGTCTCCCCCCACCCCCTTCTTCTGCTCTGCGTGGATCACTGTTTGTTTATTCTCCACACAGGGGATGATATCGCGCTGCTGAGTTATGGCCACTTCACGTTTACTAGAGCAGATAATTCTTATATCTCATAACCTATTTATTTCATTTGGATCAGCATGATTTCATAGACTTCTCAAAGCCATAAGCAATTATTTCTACATCTTTTCCTTTACGACTTACCGTTAAGGGACTAAAAACAATTCTTTGACCCGTGGAACTGGAAACAGTGTTCTCAGGCTGGGAATTCCAATGGATTGCATACCGTTCACATCTGAGGGGCTGGATTATCCCAAGGATGGGATAAGTGTCTGCTTTTTTCTTGGTTGTAAATTTATCTTAACTCCCTATGAGAGGACTTCCTGCTCAGGTTATTGAATTATGCATTTTCTGAATCATTCCAGCAAGAAACCTTCCCCCATAATGTACAAGTGAGCTCGGATGAAGGACGAAAACACCGGAAGTCCCACAAGAGTCAAAGATCTGTATTTATTAGCTTTCTATAAAGTACCAAAAAGCCAATGAATCAGTACCTCTGATCTTATTAAAACATAAAATGTAGGATCCATACTTTTTTAATACAAAATCTCATTGCAGTCCCCCATAAATCTTTAAAGAAGCCACATATTAAGTCTTTTTTTTATATATATATGCATTTACGGGGCTGTAGATCTCACTGGGAAACAGGGCCAGCCCGTAAGGCACAGCACCGCCAGGAAAGGGGGAGTCATGGCATTTAAAGGGAAAATACGGGGGGTGGGGGGTGCGCATCTGGGTGGCTCAGTGAAGCGTCCGACTTCAGCTCAGGTCATGATCTCACAGTTCATGGGTTCGAGCCCCGCATTGGGCTCTGTTCTGACAGCTCAGAGCCTGGAGCCTGCTTCGGATTCTGTGTCTCCCTCTCTGTCTGCCCCTCCCCTGCTTGCACTCTGTCTCTCTCAAAAATAAATAAACATTGGGGCGCCTGGGTGGCTCAGTCGGTTAAGCGGCCGACTTCAGCTCAGGTCATGATCTCACGGTCCATGAGTTCGAGCCCCGCGTCGGGCTCTGTGCTGACAGCTCAGAGCCTGGAGCCCGTTTCAGATTCTGTGTCTCCCTCTCTCTCTGCCCCTCCCCTGTTCATGCTCTCTCTCTGTCTCAAAAATAAATAAACATTAAAAAAAAATCAAAAAAAAATAAACATTAAAAAAAATTTTAATAAAGGGAAAATAGGCACTTCACCCCCATTTGCTTCTCTTGGATGAAATGAAGGAAGCAATGACAGCCATCTCTGTGGCTGCATTACTGTCCTATCCGATTCACTTCTCACAGGGAGTTAAGATAAATTTATGACCAAAAAAAAGCAGACACTTAAAGACAAATGCATCATACTCGATCAAGCCTGTAGTTAATCACTGTTGCCCCAAAAGCTACTTCATTAAGGTAACCGAGAAAAACAGCGCGCAATTATGCAGTTTAAAAGGTTTCAATCAGAATGATGAATAGCTCTGGTTAGCTTATTAACATGTTTAGGAACATATTTGTTTGTTGTTTTTGTTTTTCTCAAGAGAAGAATCCTGGAAGGGCAGCCTACATGTGAAGACTTCTTGTTTGGAAACCTCTAGCTGAGTAGAACAGATACGCATCCCCTTAAAACGGCCTGGGAGGAACCGGGATTCGGGGGGACACGTGCCTGCGGACTGTCTACACAGCCGCTCCCATCACAGAAGGGGAAATAAAATCCAGCCAGGCGGAGTGACTAACCCAGGGCACCAACCGCTTGCTGGCCAGGCCAGGACACCCCTCTGTGACTCCCTGTCCCTCACTTTCTCTCTGAAACCTTCCTGAAGGCCTCCGGCTAATTGATATGAAGGCCACACGCAGACCATAAATTAGGGGCGTGCTGAGATATAAAATAAAAAGGACAAAAGAAACACAGCGCTACAAAGTATCCTTTTAAGCCAAAGGTATGTGTTCCGTCTTCCACCGGGAATTTGAGGGCTCTGGAAAACGATGCTTTCAAAAGTTCAAAATACTGCTCCGCTTCCCTTTTTTTCTTACCTTTCTGGCAGCTTTGAAAAAGATGACAGGTGACACACTCACCGTTTTTACTTTAGATACATCACGAAACCTTCATGAAAGCAAGTTAAATGGAAACTCTCAGGTCGCCGTTTCACAGATGTTTCGCACGGTGCTGCGTTGTGAGGGGAGGCTGCGGGGGAGGCCGCCGCTCCGTGCATATGAATATTCAGCTGTGAATCAAAAGGCAATGAATGGTCTTCATTTCAGCCAAGTGAGGGACGGCGAGGACTGTTTATTAGCACTCGCTCCGAAACGGCCTTCACGTGTAAGACTCGCCCTCGCCGGCGGGATCCTCGCAAGCATCAGGGTCTGCATCACATTCCCGTTGCTGCTGGAAGAAACGACCAGAAACGCAGTGGCTTAAAAGAAACCCACACAGTTATCATCTTCCGGTCCTGGAGGTCAGAACTCTGAAATCAGACACAAAGCCGGATCATCCGGTTATGAGGCAAAGGCTTCGTTCTCAGGAGGGACTCTGGATGTCGGGGAGGCACAGCTGAACAGGTGCGTGGATTCTCACTGGACCGCGTCCCTCCGGGAGGCTCCAGGACACAATCTGTCTCCTTGCCTGTGCCAGCTTCTAGAGGCGCCTGCCCTCCAGGCTGGGGACCCCGTCCCCCGCCTCACTCCAGCCTGAAGTAGATTTGGCTCAATCATTGCGTCCCCCCTCCCCACTTTGACCTTGCCACCCTCGTACTGGGCTAGCCCAGGTAATCGAGGATAATCTCCCCGTTTCAAAGTATCTCCTTCAACCACCTCTGCAAAGTCCCTTCCACCACCTAAGGGGACATTTTCGGTGGTTTCAGGGGTTAGGACGCAGGCATGTCCGGGGGACCATTGTTCTGTCTACCACGGGGGCAGGGCTGGTGCTGGGCATTCCTGTCCTCCCAGCAAGTGGCACCAGGCAAGCAAAGTGACCCATGCCAGAAACCAGGAGTAAACCGTGTGGCCATGAGTAAATGTGCTGGAGGAAGCCAGAAAAGAGGGAGGCACCCTGAGCATAGGAGCCGAGGGGACACTCAAACAAGTTTCAAACAGACCCTACTGTACAGGGAACTCTGCCAACACAGGCTTAATACCGCGGCCTCCCGGGCCGTGCTGCTCTTTTGTTTCTCAAAGGGTAGAAACCGAGGTTAAACTGAGCACAGCAAAAGCCATAAACAGGCATCCCTCCGGTGCCAGAAGCAACCTCCGAGGCCACAATCTTGTCTATGCGTGAATCTCAAGTCACTCTCCGAAGTCACCATCGGCGTGGATATGCAAGGCGGCTAGAAGAGAGATGTTCGATGGGATCCGGTGGACGCCAGGGTAATGTGTTTCCATCCAAAATGGCCTCACTCCTACTCTCCCCATTAACAGTGCCAAACAGATGAAAATCCAATTCAGAGACCCTCCCAACACAGGGGCCTCATGCTCTTGGAGGAGCAAATGTGCAACCAGAACCAACAATTAATTACCAGGCTGCAGGCAATTGCACAGCCATGTCAGCGGAAAATCAGGACGGAAACATGAGACAATGACGTCGATGTCGGGGTGAGCCGTGGGATACAGAGCCTTCATTCTCAGGAGGGACTCTGGATTTCAGGGAGGCGCAGCTGAACAGGTGCACAGACTCTTGACCCCTGGAAGCCGGGACACCTGGCACTCAGCACCCCTTTCCTCCCACCGCCTCTCAGTCAGACGTCACACACACTTCCAAGGAGGCACTCTGTTCCACACCCCGGAACAGCTCAGGGTCACGGACACCACACAGTGACAGACTAGGGCCCTGCAGTCTTCCAGGTGTGTTATTCCAGAAACCAGATGATTCGAGGGCAGAGTCTGGATCGCTGATGGACTCTGTTGGAAAATTCAAACTCAGCTCACAGATAATCAGAAGCGCCTGTTGTGATGAGTCACGAGGCACCGGCAGCTGTGCTGGGCCCCTCGGATGCGAAGTCAAGTCTCCCGCCTTTGGAATTCCAACACGAGCCCCCTGGATTACTCTCCACACATCGTCTTCAGCCCGCTGGGGTGTGAAAGCTCTTGGCTTACGGGCCTGGGGGCTCACTATGTGTACAGGCTGTGACATGTCTAGAGAAAATAGCCAGCCGAGCGGCAAGGCCACGCTTCCTGGTTTTTTTTCATTAAGCGAAGTAAATTACAGTTCGGAATTGTTTCTACAAGTGATTTTGTGAAGCTATGATTCTAGTCTCAAAATTCACAAGTTCAGAAGATGCCCTGAATGTCCCTTCGTTCAATACTGTCACTGAGAGAGGCATGAACAAGATAAATTCATCCCTGCCCCAGACTGAGCTGGCGAAGCATAAACAGGGGTATCGGTGGAGGGCCTCTGCCAGGCCAGAGGGAGCCCCTGCAGGCCAGTCCACGTGGTCCCAGGGAGGCCACCACAGGGACCACTTAACCCCCGGTGCTCAGGGGGAAATACGGTCCCTCAAGGCTTCACAAAGAGGCTCGAGGCAACGAGTTGAGACAGAGACCATTGCCCTGCCCGTTGACTCCACAAAACAGGCCTGCCTCGGGAGCTACAGTGTTAACGGTGGCCTCACAGGATTTCCAATGACATCGGCCCTACACCAGAGAAGGAGTTCTGGGCCCGGAGCAGAAAACAGGTCTCACCTCCGAAGGATGGTAACGAGCGATTTTATTCGAAATCCACCTCCTCTGTCACACACTCCTTTCCAAGCTGTGATGGTGACAGATTTAGCTGGGGGGTCTCTGCAGGGGTGATGGGTGCTCGGTGCAGAGGGAGTGTCTGTCTCTGAAAGGCAGGGAGCAGGCTCCTTACCCAGCGTCATGGGCCTGGTGGGCAGCAGCGGGCAGTGAGCAGACACAGCAGAGAAGAGCCCCGGACACTTCGGGGGAGGCATTTAGAAGGAAATCAACAAGCAAAACGCTAGTTTGAAAGAGGAGGGAAACCAAAAAGGGTGACAAACACCCAGCCAACCTCGGATCAGACGCACAAACTCAGATGTGCGATGCACGAGGAATACTTCTGAGGCCCGGCGGCCTCCTCCCAGCACATCAGGCTGCTTGGGACGTCCACCTCGGTCGGTTTCTGGGGCCTTTCTCTTCCTCCAAGCACCTGGTGCCAGTGTTCCAGGAGCTCGGTCAGCACCCAGCATGGCAGGTGTCTCGTTTCCCAGGACGACCATCGCCAAGGGCCACAACCCACCCGGGTGATTGCAACAACAGACACTTATTCTCTGGGAGCCCTGGAGGCCAGGAGTCCGCACCTGGCCGGCTGTGGGGCCGGGCCCCCTCTGGTGGCTGCAGTGGGAGATCATCCCTGCCTCTTCCAGGTCCTGGTGGCTTCGAGACACCCCTTGTGGCAGCATTGCCCCAATCCCTGCCTGTCTTCACGTGGACCCTTCTCCCTGTGTGTTCTGATTCTCTGTGTGTCTCTTCTCTTCTCATGAAGACTCCAGTTATTGGGTTCAGGACCCACCTTAGTCCAGATGACCTCATTTTAATGAATTATACCCCCAAAGACCCTATTTCCAAAAAGGTCACATTCTGACTCCCGGGGTTTGGGACATGAACGCAGTTTGGGGGACACAGTTCAACCCACCACACAGTAAAGCAAGAGCTCTGGCATGTGTGTGCACCAGGATATCACGGACAGACCCAGTCTCCCCATCATCGAGACCCCTACAAGGCTGGTGGCTCCTACGTCCCCCGTGTCTTAGGTGGAACACAGGAGTCTTCTGCAAGGCCAGGGACACCAGCCTGTCTCCATCACCTGTAAGAAGAGCCCAGAGCTGTCCCTCTCTACACCTTCGTGACTCCATCAGTTTCTCCCCAGGGGCCACAGCCAGGCCGTCCTTCCCAAAGCCTCAGTGTCTCCCCTGCAGCTCAGGTCACCTCCTGCTCTGGCCTGGAGATGGCTTCCCCCACCCTCTTCTCCCAAAGACCCCTCCCCTCCATCCAGCCTGAAGCAAGAGCGAAGATAAGAAAGCTTCCAGACTTCCTTGGCCTTGTTCCCCACCACTCTCCTCCCCAAGGTGGCCAAGCAAGGAGCCGGCCTCTGGTGTGTCTGGAGAAACGGGCCAGGGAGGCAGGAATGAGGGGGCCAGGGGATCAACGTGCAGGTTATCACCAAGCTTCACATCTCCTTCTGGGGTGCCTCGCTCCCCAGGACCCCCGCAGAGACAGAGGCGCGAGGAAAACAGGCAGCAAGACGGGGGAGGGGGTCACTAATGTGCTTTTCCTAACTTAGCACTGACTGTGCCTTTGAGGACCCGTGTGTCCTCAGAGGGCCTTGTCCAATACCGTGAACCAAATCACCTGGTCATTAGCTGTCAAGCCACGTTTTGGTACAACACACCGAAATGAATTCGCTGAGTTTAAAGAAAGTGTTGTTATGGGGCGCCTGGGTGGCGCAGTCGGTTAAGCGTCCGACTTCAGCCAGGTCACGATCTCGCGGTCTGTGAGTTCGAGCCCCGCATCAGGCTCTGGGCTGATGGCTCGGAGCCTGGAGCCTGTTTCCGATTCTGTGTCTCCCTCTCTCTCTCTGCCCCTCCCCCGTTCATGCTCTGTCTCTCTCTGTCCCAAAAATAAATAAAAAACGTTGAAAAAAAAAAAATTAAAAAAAAAAAAAAAAAAAAAGAAAGTGTTGTTTCAATCGATATGCTTCCTAAGACCTGCATAAGCTTCAAGTTTTCTTTGATTTGTCAGATATTAGGTGCTCTCACCCAAATGTTGCTCAACCCTGAGAAGACTCTTAAAAGTAAAAATAGGGGCTCAGTTGTTCAAGCATCTGACTCTTGGTTTCAGCTCAGGTCATGTGAGTTCAAGCCCCACATTGGGCTCAGCACTGACAGCAAGGAGCCTGCTTGGGATTCTCTCTCTCCCTCTCTCTCTCTCTCTCTGCCCCTTCCCCATTCACTCTGTCTGTCTCTCTCGCTCTCAAAATAAACTTTTTTAAAAGACTAAGAATATAGCAAATATACTAATTTAAGCTAGAATGTGCCTGCTCTTTATACAGAGAACACATAAAATTTACTGACAACAAAAAGATTTTAGAAGTATTTTACCAGAATCGCATTGGTTTTTACAGGCCCCTCAGATCACTGTAGACACACACATGCACGTTTACACGCACATACACGTACGTGGACACACACACACACACACACACAACTGAAAGCAATGAAGGGATGATCCAGGGATTCAGGTCCAAGGATTGAAAATAAGAACAAGCAAGCATGTTCCTTCCGTCCCCTGCACATAGGGTCATTACCCCACTTCGGGCCTGAACCATCGGGGTGCCCTCAGCTGCCGAGTGCCCTTTGAGATTGGAAAGGCTTGACTGGGCAAACATCGGCATCTCCAAGTATCCACGCCCAGTGCTGCCACGGGCTTTGGCGCTAAGTTACAAGGCATTGCCATATGCATGCCTGCCTCCGGGGTGACAGAGACCAGGACTGGGGCTGGGGGGGGGGCATCGCACGGGCCCCGACCCTCTGTGTTCACAGCATCCGGCTGTGGCTCCTCCCCCAGACACGTGGCCTTCCCGGCGACAGCCGCGTGTCCTGGCAAAGAGACAGAAACCTCCGCACGCGCAGCAGGCAGCGCCCACCGGTGCCGCTCACGTTCCCGCAGACGCCCACCTCCACCCGCCCCGACCGAAACCACAGCCCCGCACCCCCGCGAGCTCGGGTGAGGACACCCGTGTCCACGAGAGTGGGCATTCGTGGGCCCAACTGGTAAAACACGTCTCCGTCCCTCCTTTGAAGTAACACCTCTGGGCAGTGAACGCTCAGGAGCCAGTGGATATTGTCTCTTGGGCCGGATATTTTTTTTTTTTTTATGTTGTTTAAACCATCGTGAGTGAGGAGGTACCAGCTTCCCAACACCCGTCACGTCAGCGGCAATAAGGTAGATTCAATCTGCTTTAATAATGTGGATAATTACTAGCATTTCAAATTTAATTAAGAAAGATGCTTCTGGCTTTATTTGTATTGAGCTTCATATCTCTGTTCATCTAACATCTAGGGATTAACAAGAAAAGGAACTATTTACACAAAATCTTTAGGGCATCCAAAGAGCAGAATGCCCCAGTCTCTAGCCATTGTTCAGACACCAGATCAGCCTCTCTCCACCTACAATCACGGCTGTGGCCAGGACTCTGTAGGACCAGGTACCCAGACGCTGTGGATCCAGAGGTGAAGGTGGCTTTTCACCTCCCGGGCAGGTGGGGGTACCAGGCTCCAAGTGTGACGGGCATTGCCCCCTGCCTGGAGGGAGGTGGGGAGGGCTTCTGGTTGGTGGGGGGAGGGGTGGCCTGAGTCTGGGCTCCCAAGGAGGGCAGGAGGGCAACCAGACAGGAGAGAAAGGAGATGGGTTTCAGGTAGAGGAGAAATTCTCTGTAGAAACCTAGAAATCATTGACGCCTTTGGATCTGGCCCCTTAGGCTCCCGAACAATGAGAGGGAGGTTGTTCTGGGGGAAAATGTAAGAAATTTCACGGACTTAACGACACCCCGGAGGCACCCTATGAACATGGTGGCTGGCATGAGTCCTGAGTTACCTCTCAGAAATATTTTGTGGCTCCTCACAGGATGATTCTTGCCCAGTCACCTCTCAATTCTGTCTCCCTACGTCCCATGAAAACCCACCTAGCAAGACGGTGGGAGGTTTCCTCACGTTTACCTCTACAGGACACTGTTTTTGGCAAAAATCCAGCAAGTCCCTGGGACTTCTAGTTTCTTTTGAGATTCAAAGGCAGCAGGTCACTGAAATATCTGCCTGTTCAGAGGGAGCGGAGGGTGGGGTTGGCCGAGGATGCAGGACCGGGCAGATGACGATGCAACAGGTAAGCAAATCACCACTGGAGTCAAAACCAAGCCACTCTATAAATAGAAGCTCAAGTGCATTCCAGCCAATATCTACCCTAGATCTGGAGTTTTAACTTAAAGGAAGGAAGAGGGGGAAGAGGCAAAGAGGGTCTCCCCTGGAGCAGTGGCTGGCAAAGGGCACCTGTCACAGCGGCAGAGAGAGAATCCAGAGGAGCCTGACAGTGATGGATGAAGCAGCCGCAAGGGGCCACCAGGGGCCACCAGGGTCTGCCAGAGGCCACCAGCAGCCACGAGGGGCTACAAGGAGCCACCAGGGGCAGTGAGGGGCCACGAGGGGCCACAAGGGGCAGTGAGGGGCCACGAGGGGCCACAAGGGGCCACCAGGGGCAGTGAGGGGCCATGAGGGGCCACAAGGGGCAGTGAGGGGCCACGAGGGACCACAAGGGGCCACCAGGGGCGGTGAGGGACCACAAGGGGCCACCAGGGGCGGTGAGGGGCCACAAGGGGCAGTGAGGGGCCACCAGGGGCAGTGAGGGGCCATGAGGGGCCACAAGGGGCCACAAGGGGTCACCAGGGGCAGTGAGGGGCCATGAGGGGCCACAAGGGGCCACCAGGGGCAGTGAGGGGCCAC